>NC_081326.1:37782848-38083942 GCF_026419965.1 Kogia breviceps
GCTTTAGTTTCCACTGATGTCACTTGCCTTCATCAACCACTACTATGATGGTTGCCAGATGTTTCTATCATTCCTTCCACATTATTAACGTTCTGCTGTAAGGAATTTTCCCTTCCTCACCTTTATATATTTATTTGTTCAGTGAGGACAGTATGGATTTGTGGGTTCCTATTTTATTCATTTTTTATAATCCAGTATATGTATTATTTGTTTTGGTGCTCAAATTGTCATAGATTTGGCCATTATTAGAAGCCCCTTTGAGTTGGTTCCTATGTCTTTTTGACATATCTCTATCATTCTTTGAGCATTTCCTTACTTTCTGGCACAATAAGATTTCCATGCTCATCTTGTACTTTTCCTGCTTCAGCCCTGGAAACAGTTATTTCTCTAAGAAGCTCCTAAGGATAATATTTAGAAACCAAGCTTACCATGCTTAGTATGCCCTCTTTAGCAGACATAGCTAGAAAATACATACACACATTATGTATATACATACACACATCTATAACTATTTCTGTATTTATCCTATAGTTCTATATAATTTTATGAGAGACATCCAATCCTCCTCAAGTAACATACCAGACAATCAATAAAAACTTTCAAAATATATGAATCAGTGTCTTCCCATTCCCTTTTTCCAAAAACAGCTTACGTCTTGGTTTGTTTTCCCAACTTTAATTTTGAAAAATTTTTAAGTTGCAGAAAAGTTAAAAAAAATAATAATTTTGCATATATCTTTTAGTAGTTTAACCAATTATTAATATTTTGCCACATTTGCTTTATCTCTCTCTGTGTATGTAAATGTATGCATATGCACACATACACATCCATATTTTTTGAGTCACTTGAAAATAAGTTGTAGCTATATAACATTTCACTCCTAAATACTTTATTATGTAGCTCCTAAGAACAAGGGCATTTTTCTGGTATCACACCTAATAAGATTAAAATTAATATAATAGAATTACCTGATATACTGTTCATATCCAAATTTCCCCACTTGTTTCAATAAAGTCTTTTATCCCTCCCCACTTTTTTTGGCAAGGGGGACCCCCCAGGATCAGTGAAAGACCCCACATTGAGTTAATCTTTTTAGTCTCCTTTAATTTAGAACAGAGAGACCCAGAACTGTTCTGTTTTGCTTTTTGCGTTTTTTTGTTTTTGTTTTGGCTTTTTTTTTTTTTTTTTGCTTTTATGGCATTGACTCTTGCAGAGTCAAGGCCAGCTTTCTTGTAGAGCATCCCACACTCTGAATTTTTCTCATGATTAGACTCAGTGAAATGTCTTTTTGCAAAAATATGATATAGGTGTTGTGTACAGCCCATTGCATCAACAAGGAGCACATAATGTCAGGATGTCCAGTTAGTGGTGATGCTAAATTGACTGCCTGGTCATGGTGCTGTCTGCCACTTCTCTCCATTGTAAAGGTACTGTGACTAATAAGTTAGTCTGAGATTTTACTTTGAGACTAGGTACATATCTATTTGAGCAGCCATTGATGAACCTTACCTGAATCAATTATTAAATTGGTTATTTCAAAATGATTTCACAATTCTGTTGTTCCCTTTATATTTTTAGTTAGCAGTCTTCTTTTTTTTTTTTTTTTTTTTTTTTTTTTTCCGTGCGCGGGCCTCTCACCGTTGCAGCCTCTCCCTTTGCGGAGCACAGGCTCCGGACGCGCAGGCCCAGCGGCCATGGCCCACGGGCCCAGCCGCTCCGCGGCATGTGGGATCCTCCCGGACCGGGACACGAACCCGCATCCTCTGCATCGGCAGGCGGACCCTCAACCACTGCGCCACCAGGGAAGCCCCAGCAGTCTTCTATAAAGAGTGCTTTCTTTTCTGTCTGTGCGGTTTTTTTTAGCTTGATTGCAAACTCCAGGTATCATGAGTGTGTTATAATCTGTCACTGTTATTCTTCTTTTCAAAGCTCAAATTGTCTCAAATTTGGACTTCCCTTTGGTATAGCCCCTGTGTTATTTTGACATGTCTCTTTCAGTCCTTAGGCACTACCTTGGTTTCTCTATACTGTGTTCCAAGCTCAACCAATGTAATTATAATTTTAAATAGTCACGTAATACTCTAGTATATGCATTGAAATTCATGTAATTGTATGTCTATTGACTATTCAGGTTTTCTGTTATTAATAATATTGCTGTCAACCATTTTATGCACAAAGATGTGTTTTTCCTTTTGGTGAGATTATTGCCTTAAGACAAATTTCCTTAGTGTTTCTAAAAATTCCATTGATATTGTTTTACAAAGGATCATGTAACTTTATCACTGGCATTGTCTGTGGCTTCCTTTTACATGCATTTGCCAGTACTGTTGTTATTGCTTTCCATTTTTACTCAGTTTTTTTTGTGTGTGTTAGTCAACCTTCTATGCATAGGTTTTTTTCTTACAAAATGAGAATTTTTGCTTATTGAAGAGATGAAAATAATGAATAATGAAGTGACTCAAATTTTATTTTAGATTTCTTTGACAGTTGTGGTGTCACGATTCATATAATTTGGTTTTATCTCCATTGTCCATGTTCAGAGAACTTATTCTGAATGGTGCTTCTCAGTGTCTCATTTTTTAGCAATATATGCAGATGAGCTTTATAGCAGTAGTGCTTAACTAGAGGCTTGTATCTGCAGCTTTCAGAGCACATGTATGCCTTGGTCTCATCCTAGACATTCTGTTTCATTTGGTTTAGAATGAAGCCAAGCATTTTCTGTTTTTAGGAAATTCCACAGTTGATTCTGATACCCATCATTGTTTGAGAATCACCACTTTGGAGATTTTACATATTAGTTACTCTGTATATCGCCCAGTCTCCAGTTGCTTAGAAATCATTCACAAATATTTCTTTTTTATTACTTGCCAATTTAATACAGTGTAATAATCCTAAATCAGCAAATGTTAACCAATACTAAGTCAGAATCTAGTTTTTCATTTATTTTTTTGCACTTTGATTTTTGTTTTTTGTTTTAGTGAAATGGGCATAATAGTGTTGTGGTTTTATTTGATTATAGACATACTTTGTTTCCTTATATCCTTTGCCTAAGGGATGTGATTTTGTAATTCAATCCTATTTGTAATTACTGACATTGCTTAGAATTAACTCTTATATTCCCATTAGAATCTATTTTTCTGATAATACTGAGAAAGTAATGTTAGTTATTTTTGACTCAGCAATATGCATATTAATGTCTTCTAAACAGTGTAGGGTTAAGGAATTTCTATTTGAACTTAAAACTAAAATTCATCTTTTTGTTTACAGGGCATGTCTTTCACTTCAGAATGGTTTGCAGAGTATTTGCAATCATCAGCAGCTGCTTGTTGGGTATGTTTGAATTTCTAGAAAATAATTTTATTTCATTTCAAAGAATTGTGATACCATTTTTTTCCCCAGTTAATAAAACTTTTCTCTCTAAGTAGGTATATCTCCTTGGTCATTTTCTGTAAGAAAAATAAACACTTTCTAAGTGGACTGAAAGAGAATACTAAAGAAAATGTTATTCATTTCACATTTCATTATTCGTAAATTGAATGTGTCCAAACTTATTCAGCAGAAATTGAATGTTAGGGGAAACTGATTCATACTATCATTTAGTAAATGTTTATTGATGACCTAGTGTATGCCAGGCCCTGTTCTCAAATCTTTAAGTTATCTATTTCAGGAAAAGGCAGAGAAAAATCCCTCGTGGAACTATATTGTAAGTAAATGTTAGGTGGAGCTAAGTGCTATGAAGACAAATAAATCAGGATAAAGAGCATAGAGAGTAGAAGGTGGTGCTATTTTATGGAGGGTGGTCAGGACAGGCATCTCTGGGAGCGTGATATTTGAGTAAAGATCTGAAAGAAGTATAAGAGAGCCTTGTAAATATCTAGGGGAAGAGTATTCTAAGCAGAGACTACAGCAAGTGCGGAGGTCCCAAAGCAGTTCTCTGGTGTTCATGCTAAAGAAACAGGAAGGAGACCTGAGTGGCTAGAGGAGAGTGAGCAGGGAAAGTGGAGAGATGAGTTCACAGATGAAGGGAGTGACTATGGTGAGGACTTGGAGTTTACTGGAAGGATTATAGAGGATTTTGTGCAAAGAAAGACAATGGTTGACCTCAGGTTTTGAAAAGATCACTCTAATATGGAGAGCAGATTTTGTTGGGGCAAAGACAGAAGCAGGGGGACCATTTAGGAGAGTATTAGAGTAATCCAAGTGAGAGAAAGTGGACTCGTGGACAAGGGTGGTGCCATGGAAGTGTGAGAAATGTTTAGCTTCTGGATATACTTTCAAGATTGAGCCAGCAGGATTTAATGATGAGCTGGATACGAGAAGGGAGAGAAAGAATATTACTGCAGTGATTTTTATATGAATAACTAAAACTGGAATGGTCTTTTCCTGAAAGGGAAAACTGAAAAAGAAGTTTGAGAGGCAAACTCAACACATGATCTTATTTTGCTGTTCATAAACAAATTACTTAAAATGGATTAGATTTATATGCATAAGCTCTGATATAGGAACAAATTATTCTCTCAAAAATAATTATTCTACATAATAGTTTTTTTAAATGTCATGCTGTTAGTTCTTCTTTTACTTGCTTGTCTTTATATTTCCACCTAAAATTTACAGTTAAAATGTACAAATTATTTATCTGCCATATAGAAAGTTCTTTTCTACTTAAATTAGAGGAAAGGTATTAAAAGCAAAAGAATATCCAAAAAAAGAATTTGCAGAATAGGTAAAGTTAAAACTGAGCATAATTTTTATGTCACCTTTTGCTTAGGATGTTAAAGTCCATACATTTCTTTGTCATTGCTGTCTTGTAGGTGTATGCCAATCTAACATCTTGCCAAGCTCTTGGAAATATGTGTGTGATGAATATGAATTCTTATGACTCTACCACTTTTGATGCATGTCGACTGTTTCAGTTTATCTTTGAAAATACTGCTGGACTGGGCACTGTTCATTCTGTTTCATTTTGGTAAGGCTATTCTAATTGATGAACCATCATTTTGAAGAAATTCAGTGCAATTACTTTCACAAATACGTATTAAGAATTGTTCCACATTATTAAAACAATTGTGTTTGTTTATAGGAGACAGAATCTTCCATGGCTTTTCTATGGAGACCAGCTAGGATTAGCACCTCAAGTACTCAGTACTACACCTATTCCAACAAATTTCAGTTTTAAAGGGGAAAACCAGGTACAAGTCACTATATTATTGAAGGATAACTACATTTTGATTTACAATTTTAAAAGGTAACAAGAATATTACTAGTCATAATTCTTGATAGGCTTTTAAAAATTTAATTACTAAACTAAATCTAAATATTAAGTGCTGAGGCACTAAACAATATAAAGTTTAGCTGCCTTACTTGAGTATATGATACCTCTGGATTATGTCGTAATGGCAGCAAGTGGTACTTGTGGGGTTGAGAAGGACAGTTTTCATCACCAAATGCAAAGCCATCTCTGTCCTGTATCTCCACATGTTTAAAAAGGGCTTCCAAAGATTGACTGGGATGCTTATGCCTTTCCTTAGCACTTTACAGCTCCAAATTCTTACCTCAACTTTTTGACCTTCCAGAATGAAAAAACAGATTTTTCCCTCCCCTACTCACCCCCCATACACACACACACACACACACATGTACACACACACACACACACATTTAACAGGTTTGAAAAGAAGTTATCTGTCACCAGCACTGCCTCTCAATTCTGAAATAATAGTTTTTGTGCGAAAACCCAGTCCATTTATTTTGGTGTGTTTAATCATAGAGATACTTAGATTAATGTTGCTTCAAAATAAAGATAGTTGAATTCAATATTTGATCTCTGGAAAAAGAAAAGATCAATCAACAGTGAAAAAAAATATAGACTATTTTACTGAATATATACTCTGGAAGTCTAAACTCTGAAAGTTTGTGTAGACTGTTATATGTAATATATATATTTATAGAGTTTCAGAGTATGTGACATTATTTTATTCTTGTTTTTCTTTAATCAGAATACAAAACTGAAGTTTGTTGCTGCTTCTTATGATGTAAGAGGAAATTTTCTCAAGTGGCAAACTTTAGAAGGAGGTGTTTTACAGGTGAGTATGATTCTAGCTAGAGAATTCCTAACGTGTCTTATTTTTGACTGAGGCAGAGATGAGGAAAAAACTAGATATTGCTTGGATAGAGCATCAGTTGCTTGGTAGAGTTGATTTTTTCATGTGTTTTAAATTGGAATTTCTTAAAACTACTTTAAGTTATGACTTATAACAAAGATGCTCCCTTAACTTTTCATTCCCTTGATACATTGAATGAGTATTATATAAAGTATATGTCCATATTGAGTGTTGAGAACCCTTGACTATAAGCAAAGAAAACATTTGTGAGAGGTATTTATCAGTTGTATTCTTTTGCTGTAGCTTTGTCCAGACACAGAGACAAGACTAAATGCTGCTTATTCCTTTGGAACAACCTATCAACAGAATGTAAGTTGGAACTATTTTAGGCAGTCTGTATTTTAGCTTCATTTTTTCACATCAGCAATAATTGGAATATCTTTGAATTTTTGAAATTGGAAATTTTTTGTAGTAATGAATAATTTCACCAATTGATATAGTTTTTATTAATCTAATCAGCATGAAAAGAGTATCTTGTCATAGATAGAGTCTTAAACATCATAATCAATTGTTTATTTACTTCTAGGCATATAGGTCATAAAAATAATCTCTACTTTTGAGCATTTTAGAATAAAGCAAAAGTATTACTTCATTTTTTTTTTTTTTTTTTTTTTTTTTTTTTTTTTTTTTTTTTTTTTTTTCGGTATGCAGGCCTCTCACTGTTGTGGCCTCTCCCATTGCGGAGCACAGGCTCCGGACGCGCAGGCCCAGCGGCCATGGCTCACGGGCTTAGTTGCTCCGCGGCATGTGGGATCTTCCCGGACCAGGGCACGAACCCGTGTCTCCTGCATCGGCAGGCGGATTCTCAACCACTGCGCCACCAGGGAAGCCCTACTTCATTTTTAATGAACTTCAATAAAGTGTTATCACTCCCTCTTCCCTCTACCCTCCAGAAACAAATAAAAATGCTTTCCTTTTCTCTCCTTCCATGCTTTCCTCCCTCCCTCCCTGACCTTCCTTCCTTTGGTAATGTATTTTAAAACTACAGTATGGTACAAAGGAATATTATGAGCCATTAAACGTTTGAAAGAAATTTCACTAGCCTACAAAAATACTTCTTGATAAAATGCATATACATACACCATAGAACAAAACTGTGCTTCCAGTTTTGTTAAAACCGCAATGAAAAATACTATCAGGGGAAACAGATTAGAAGAAGATAAACATTTTTAATGGTGGTTATCTCTGAGTGGCGGGATTATAGGTGATTTTCTCTCTTTTTTATATTTTCCAAATTTTCTATCATGAACGTGAATTTAATTTAATTATCAGAAATGACTTCTATGTTATTTTTTTTAAATGCTATTGTGTGTCTACCTTGGGCCAGGAGAATCAACACTTGTTAAATGCCCACTGCTGTATGCTCAGCATTTTATCATTTTTATCTCATCTGATCCATGAAATAGCTATGTGAAATACATATTGTTTGTGTTTTATGAATGAGGAAATGGTGCTCAGTAAGATTAGGTAGTTTACTCAAGGTGTTGCATCACGTAAATGTTCTGTTAGGCTTGAAAATCATGTTTTTCTTATTGAACCTGGTTGCCTCTCAAGGAGTTCATAGCCTGGTAGAGAAAACAGCTATATAGACAGACAAAGAATTGCAAAGAATGTGATGTGTTGTTCTATAGATACGAACAAGGTACCATGTTGGTCCAAAGGAGGGTTCATTAGCAGTTCCTAGGGAAATATGGAAAGGCTTTACAGAGTGAGTGATACTTGCGCTTGTAGAATGAATATGAGTTTGCCAGGAGAGCACAGTGGGGAAGGGAATGTCAAACAGAAGCACCATTTGCAGTGTTAGAGAGATGTAGAATAACATAGCATATTTAGAGACTGTAAGTAGATTAGTGTGACTGGACCATAGACAGAGAGGGAGCAGTGGGAGATAAACCTGGCTCTGTTAAGGGGAGCCAGATCATAAACAGCAGTGTACATCAGGAGAAAGAATTGGGACCTCATCCCGTAGGATAGGAGTTTTTAAACCTTTTCACTGTACTGTTGAGAATGAATGGGTTGTAGGGCAAGATCCAGGTGGTTCTTTGCTGTTAGTTATTTTGGCCCTTGTAAAAGAATCATACATAGTATGCATGTTTTGAAAGACCCATGGAAATGTGTATAAACAAGATAACTGAAAGATATTTCATTTTACAATTAAAAAGAACTTTTAGGGCTTCCCTGGTGGCGCAGTGGTTGAGAATCCGCCTGCCGATGCAGGAGACGCGGGTTCGTGCCCCGGTCTGGAAAGATCCCACATGCCACAGAGCGGCTGGGCCTGTGAGCCATGGCCGCTGAGCCTGTGCTCCGCAATGGGAGAGGCCACAACAGTGAGAGGCCCGCCTAGCACAAAAAAAAAAAAAAAAAAGAACTTTTAAAGATAATAAATATGCTTTCTAATTTTCAATTTGGATACTTTCATTTTTCATTTTATTTTCCAGTGTGAGATTCCTGTCTCTAAGATCTTAACTGACTTCCCCATGCCTACGTTTTATGATGTGTACCTTGAATATACTGATGAAAATCAACACCAATATATTTGGGCTGTGCCTGTGTTAAACTTAAATCTTCAGCACAATAAAATATTTGTGAACCAAGGTAAGGAATCCATACATACCACTCTTTCTCTGAGCTGAAATCAATAAACCAGGCAACCAACATGATAATTTAATAAATCACAGATTATAAGAATGGTCATAGATTCTCTCTGAGTATAAGTTTCTATATAGCATGCCTAAAAGTAAAACAGTAAGGTTGCGGGTATATTTAGAAATTTTTACTAAATATATCAGGCTTATTATTAAGAAATTATGTTATTGCTAAAAGTGTATCCTGAGAAAAATTAGTAGAACTGTAAAATCAGGGCTAATTTTAATAGAAAAATTAGTAGAACTGAAAAAGTTCTCCTTGAGAGACATCTTGAAGAATTGAAGGTATTTTTTAAATGCTATCTTTTTTTATTATTATTATAAAAGACAGTAGCTCTGGCAAGTGGCTTCTGACTCGGCGCATTTTCTTAGTGGATGCACTAAGTGGAAGAGAAAATGACCTAGGAAGTCATCCAAGATTAATTCGAGTTGCTACCCAAATATCACTGAGGTAAACAAACGTCTAATGCACTAAATGAGGCTTGGAGTATATGGGAAAATGTGGTAGTGAAAGTATTGTCCTGTAATTATCAGATGAAAACAATAAGAACCCCTGAACTGGAACAATACATACTGTGTTTTTAGATGTCCCGATAGATTGGGATACACTAATAGAGGGGAGAATTACATCAGAAGAGATTAAGGACTTTTGCCAAAATTCATATTGTAGGCTCACTCTAGACCTGCTAAATTAGAATGGGTTGAGAGGGGGAAAGTAAAGATCAGTGGGCTGAAGCAGGTATGTTAGAGCCTGCCAGGTGATTGCAGCAGGCAGGCCTCCTCCGGCTCCATCTCCTTTAACAGCTACTGTTCTAGGTTGGCCCTCATTAATTATCAATACCTCACTCTTCCTAGGATACTTTTTAAAAAAAATAAATTTATTTTTGGCTGTGTTGGGTCTTCCTTGCTGTGCACGGGCTTTCTCTAGCTGCAGCGAGCGGAGGGTACTCTTCATTGTGGTGCACGAGCTTCTCATTGCGGTGGCTTCTCTTGTTGTGGAGCATGGGCTCTAGGTGTGTGGGTTTCAGTAGTTGTGGCTCGCAGGCTCTAGGGCACAGGCTCAGTAGTTATGGAGCATGAGCTTAGTTGCTCTGCGGCATGTGGGATCTTCCTGGATCAGGGATCGAACCTGTGTCCCCAGCATTGGCAGGTGGATTCTTAACCACCGCGCCACCAGGGAAGTCCCTTCCTAGTATACTTTAATGATGACCCTGCCTTAGGGTAGTGCCTTGCAGCCCTTATGTGTCTTCTCCAGTGTGAGATTCGTATCTCTAAGACCTTAACCAGCCTTCCCACTCCAATATTTTATGATGTGCACCTTGAATACACTGATGAAAATCAACACCATCTTCTTTCTGGCACTTCAACATACATTATTTTTTTCACTTTGATTTTTATGATAATCTTATGAGGTAGGCAGTACAGAAGTTTTGTCATATACCTTGCTGAAATTCAACTGTGCTGTTTTTAGCAGTCCCTCAATCTAATGTAGTATCCCTAGTGAAAATGAAATTGAAACTAGTCACACTCGATTTGCTCTTGGAGAAACTATGCTGGCCACTGCTGCTTGGCCTTTTCCTTTCTGAGTTTACAAACTGTACATTACTAATGCGTTGAATTCAGCAAAATGTACCCCATTATGTGCCCTAAACAGTATTAGATATGACACAGTATTTTGTTAAGAATTCATCTTCTTTGAAAATTAGGATATTATCTGCCTTTCTCTAGGCTTCATGTAACACTTCTCTTTTGAGTAGTCCTCAAAAGTGGTGCACAGTACTTCACTGATTTCATTTGTAAACTTCATAGGACCTAGATCAACAAGAGTTTCTAATTTGTCTCAGAGGTTATATTTTTTTTTTTGATTTTTTTTTTAGAGGTTATATTTCAATATAAAGTTTTGACCGCTTCAAATAGCCTATATTGTTACCATTAGTTTATGTTTGACCTCTAGTTTTTAGTAACTGGTAGTTCTGAGATCACCAAGACTATCCATATCCAATTCAGAAGAAACAGTAAGTTAAATGTATGTTTAAGGGCCTAGATGTATTTATAACTAAAAATGAATTTTCTTTTAAACAGTATCCGCCTTGTACCCAACACAAAAAATGGAAATATCTACACTCCCTTAATTACCATTGCCTACAGTGACATTGATATCAAAGATCCCAACAGCCAGTCTGTGAAGGTGAGTTCCTTCCTAATCATTGCCTCTCTATGTGTTAGTATAATGCTGATAGAGTTTGTGTTATGGTCAAAAGACAATTAGTCCTTTTTAAAGTTTTAAATAAACATGGCACTTTATATAGTCGAGACTTAATTATTTTTTACTAACAGTGGTAAGAGGTGAGTTCTTATGGATCCTGGGTATAAAAAAGCAAGAATTATGTTTGTCAGTAGACAGCATCACCAGCACCTGGGCCTCCCTGTTCAGTATCCTGGGGTATGCTGAGCCATGCAGCATCTGCTCCTGTCCTCTTTGGCCACCTTGCTTCCGTTAAGATTTTGCCTCCTTGACTAACTAAACCAGGAACTCAAACCTTAAGTGGGCATGTGTGTTCCTCTTCTCACCAGTCTTGCCCACTTGATAGAGACACGATTCAACAGGCAGAAAGAGAATCAAATTATCAGCTTTATAGCTAGTAGCACTAAACTGAGCTAGAGAATGCAGTTTGGACCTGCAGCCAATTAGTCTTCTGCTATTTCCCAACTCAGTTAAATTTAACCACAGAACTAAAATCCTCCCCTGCCTGGCAGGGCCTGTATATGGAAGCGATACCATGTGCACACTGAAAACAAGCTGCACCAAAGAGAATGAGCCTGGGAAAGGCCAAGCCGCACGACACACTTCCTCCTCTCTGCCTCGCCAGGCAGATGAAGCATCCCTGCTTTGATGAGGGGTAAATGAGAGGATAGAGATCAAAAACAGGCTAATCCTTCTATACTTCGTCCTCATTCCCTGTCCTCTCCAGAAACGTGAGAATTGGAAGGTGAGCATTCCTTACCTCCAAGACTCACTAATAGCTTTTTTTTTTTTTTTTTGCTATACACGGGCCTCTCACTGTTGTGGCCTCTCCTGTTGCGGAGCACAGGCTCCGGACACACGGGCCCAGCCGCTCTGCGGCATGTGGGATCTTCCCAGAACAGGGCACGAACCCGTGTCCCCTGCATCGGCAGGCGGACTCTCAACCACTGTGCCACCAGGGAAGCCCACTAATAGCTTTTAATTTCTTTTGTTTTACCTTTCTGAATTTTAATATTCCAGTTCTTCAGCCAGTGCTTTTGGCCTCTCTGCTGCGCTTGTACTTGTGCTCAGCTACTATTGCATTCAGGCTTTCATTAAGTGAAAAGTAGGCACATAAATAACTTTTCTCTGAAAGATTTCACATCCTCATTTGTATTACCCAATTTCATGTGAAAATTCGCTTCAATTGCCTGTATTTGTATACAGTATAGTGAGAGGAGAAGAAAATCCAGAAACATGCTCAGTAAAAATAAAAGACTGCCTGGTTTACGTCTTCCTGGAATGGTCATTCTTGGGTAATCAAGAATATATTTATCTTAATATAAAACACTTCCGGGTGTTTTCCTTAAATATTTTTCTTGTCCAAAATATTCTAAACTAAGTCTTGACAAATTGGAAAAAAAGAGAAAAAAAGTTGAGAGAATCATAAAGCCATATTGAGGAAGTCCACCTCAAATTCATTCTAATTGTAGAATGTACTACAGTTCTTTCATCATTTCTTAATTTCTCATGATAGCTATTGTAAAAGTTCTACATTCATTTTAAGTATCCAGCTACATCTCTGCTCTCTCACCAAAGGCAAATAACCTATCTTCGTATTTTACTGAGCAGATCAAAACCATCCAATATGAAGTCCTTCAGATTTCCTCTTTAATACTCAAGTATCTCTGTTTCATTATCTTTCCTAACTCCTGTTCCTATTTCTAAGAAAAAAGGACCCTTCCCCCTTTCTTAAGCGAATTTTCAACCTGTACTTGTTTAGGGTACTTCCTCCAGTATCCTGTTTCACCCACAGCCCTTTATTCAGCCAGCTTCTCTGCTGGTCCCTTTCCTTTACTTATAATACCCTTCAGGTTGCCCCATCTTAAAAACAAACTAACACAACCAAACAGTAAAATCTTCCATCAACTCTGCCAACTGTTCAGCTTGCTATCGTGTCTCTTTCCTTGATTTCCCAACCATTTATTTACTCTTTCATCATTTGCAGTTTTGCTCTTGCCATTTGCTTCCAAAACCTGTTTCATGCAGTCAGCAATGAATTCCACATACACTGGCTTTATTTCTTTAACTTGACACTTACACAGTTGACCCTTGAACAACATGGGTTTGAACTGCATGGGTCAACTTATACATGGGTTTTTTTTCTTTCTTCACTAAATATGTACCACAGCAGTACATGAAGTTGGTTGAATCCATGGATGCGGAGGGCCAACTCTAAAGTTCTATCTGGATTTTTGACTGCACGGGGGTTGGCGTCCCTAACCCATGCATTGTTCAAGGGCCAGTTGTACAACATTTGACACTACTGGTGACCTCCTCCTTGAAACTACCTGTTCATGACCTTGGTAAGACTTAGGTATCTTCCCTCTCCTACTTCTCACACTCCTGTTTCTCTTAACCCTTTACTGGTTCTTCTTTCTCCTGTCTCAATATAGTGGTATCCCTAAGATTCTTGTTCAGCCCTTTGATTAATCTGCCATCTTAGGCTGTGATTATTTAGCCAGTTGCTGAATTCTTGATACATAAGATCAGTCACACTCCTCAGTTACAGAAACCTATCAGAAAATGAAATATGGTTAATTTGGCTTGACTGCTATTAATGAACCTAACCTAGCTCCTAATGAAGCCCTCTTTCTTTAACATGTGTTCAAAAGGGATGTTTAAAGTAGCATGAATAATTCCCAAAAGCGTATTCATTTATGTATTGATACAAATAAGGGTCAACTCTAGTAACGTTGATAGTTCAAAAGTATGGCATTTATGGTAAAATTCAGCTATAAGTTATTTTTATAGTAAAAGTAGGTTTGTGTTATATAACTTCAGTATGGCTAATTTGCTTTCTTTTAAATATCAGGTTTCTTTCTCGGTCACATATGAAATGGATCAAGGAGAAGCACATGTCCAGACAGATGTGAGTTTATTTTAACCTGTTAAAAATACTTACAGTATATTTTTTAATTAAAAAAAAAGTTTTTACATGTACAGGAAAGTTGTCAAAATAAAGAGATTTGCAACATATCCCTCACCCAGTCTCCCCTAATGTTAGCACCTTACATGATGGTAGTACAGTGATCTTAATCAGAAAATTAATATTGATGTAGTCCTGTTAACTAATCTAAATACTCTTTGGATTTTACAGATTTTTTTCACTATCCTTCTTCTGTTTCAGGACCCAGTCCAGGGTCACATATTACTTCTAGCCACGTGTGTATCTTTAGATCTGTGACAGGTCCTCTGTCATTCTTTGTCTTTCATGACTGACACTGGTATTTTGGCCCTCAGTTGGGTTTATCTGATATTTTCCCATATTTTTCCATGACTAAAATGTAGTTTTAGCACAAATGCCACAAAAATGATGTTGTACCCTTCTCAGCAAATCATATCAGAAGATACTTGATGTCAGTGTATCTTATTAACAGTGATGTCAACCTCGATCATATGGCTAAGATGGTGTCCACAGAGTTCTCCACTGTATTTTTCCACTTGTAATTAATAAGTATCTTGTATCTTGTGAGGAAATGCTTGAGATTATGCAAATATCCTGCTCCTCATTATTCTTTTGCCCTCTAATTTTAGCACCCATTGTTAATTCTTGGCAGCAAAAAGTGTTACTGTGACATTTGTCTGATGGTGATTGTGTATTTCCATCATTTCTTCTATATTTGTTAATTCAAGTTCTACTATAAGGAGGAACTGTCCCTTTGTCCACATTGATTTATTTATTCAATTATTTATTTAAATCAGTATGGACTCATGGATATTTATTTATTCTAGCAATAATAATTAATTACTATCTATTTTCTTGCTCAAATTGTCCCAGATTTGACCATTGGGGGTTCCTTAAATTTGGCTCCTATGTCCTTTTAGCCACCTTCCACCACCATTTTTTGAGTACTTCTTTACTTTCTATTTACAGTATCTTTGAACATGGATGAAATTACATTATGAAATTACATAAATTCCAACATTTTTTTTTCCTGTAGATTGCTTTGGGCGTGTTGGGTGGACTAGCTGTTTTATTGTCTCTTTTGAAGACAGCAGGTTGGAAGAGACGCATTGGGAGTCCCATGATCGATTTACAGGTATGATCACAGGAATTTTTTAAGTATATTTTTATCTTTTGGCTATTTTATATCCTTCTAATAAGACACAGCTAGAGAATGAGTAAAAAGTTGCCTTGAGTTTCTCTGGTGTATATGACTATGAGAGGTGTATGCTCATTTCCCTCCCATGTTGCTGTGGGCCAGTCTGCACCCAACAGCAGAGCTGTTCTTGTTTCCTCACGTCCTCACCAATACTTGCTGTTTTTCAAGTCTTTCCATTTTTTGCCAATTTGGTGGGGTAAGTAGTATGTTACTCTGATTTAATTTTCATTTCTCTGATTACTCTTCATATGCTTTATTAGTCATTTGGGTTTCCCCTTCTGTGAACTTCCTGTTTATATCCCTTGCCCATTTTTCTAATTAAGTTTTCAGTTTTTCTTGTTTTTTAAACAAGTTTTTCTATTTTATTTATTTAGAGTTTTATGTATTTTCTAAATATAAATCCACTTTTGGTTTATGATGTTGAAATTTATTCTCCAAGAGTGATTCATGTGTTATTTTATCTACGTGTTACTTTGTTTAACAGAAACTCTTGATTTTAATATTGTCACATCTGAATAGGTTTTCATATTATGAAATGTGCTTTTAGGATCTTGTTTAGGAAAGCCTTCCCTATCTCAAGATCAAAAAGGTATTCGCCCATATTTTATTCTATTAACTTTATAGTTTCTCTTCTCAATTAATCTTTTTTAATGTTTGTTTTTATTTTTATCTATCATTTTTTTAAATATTTACTATGTGCCAGGCACTTTTTTAAGCGTTACATGTATAGTTCATTTAGTCCTCACAATAGCTCTATGAAGTTAGGTATTATTATCATTCCCATTTTATACGTGCTGAAATTGTGGCAGAGGTTAAGTAAGTTTCCTATTCATTTAATTTTTATAGTAACAAAGTAATAGATGGTATTTCCATTTAGCTGATTAAGAACATGTGAAAGGCACATAGTAAACTTGTTTGTGCTGGGATATATCTTCCTGACTCCAGAGCCAATGTGCCAAGGAATCAGAGGAGGGGGGCTTGATTTACTGTCTGGGATAGTCAAGAAAGGCTTCCAAGAGAAGTGAACTTTAAGCTGGGTTATCTGCGCATTCCACAAATAGTCACTGATAGCCTACTGTCTGAGTGCCAGGTGCTCTACTAGGCACTGGGGGGGTTGTGATAATGAGCAAAGAGAGACATGGTCTCTGCCCTCAGAGCTCACAAGAGTTTGCCAGAGAGAAGAAGGGAAGAATATTTGTAGAATCAATGCCCATTTCATTCCCCAAAACATTTGAGATGAAAGTGTGGAGTAGTTAATTATTGAGTAAGTGGTTGGAACTGGCAGATGAGGCTCAACATTTAATTTTTGTCTAGGTTGTAGAGGACCTTGTGAGTCAGGAATTTATATTTTAATAAGGCATCACTGTACATTTTTAAGAAGGAGAGTAACACAATCCAATTTACATTTTAGAAAGCCAACTCTGATGGTAGTATAGAGGATACATTGGAGAGAAGGATTCCAGACTCAAAGAAAATTAGGAAGCAGTTCTAAATTTCTTAGGTGGTGAAAGGTGAGAAGGGTTGAATAAGACAGAGGCTATTGGGAATGGATCAAAAGGTTAGGACCCAAAAGGTGTCTAGGAAGTGGCTGCAGTTGGTCTTTCTAACTGATCCACGTATACATGAAACAAGGCTTCAAGCTTGAGAAACTGGGTAAATAACATGTTATTAAAAGTAATAGTATAAATAGATAGTGTTTATAATGGCTGTAATTATCTTTTTAAATTGCAGACAGTTATGAAATTCTTGGTTTACTATGCTGGTGATCTGGCCAATGTTTTCTTTATCATCACTGTGGGAACAGGCCTTTACTGGCTTATTTTCTTCAAAGTAAGTGATTTTCTGAATTTAACCTAAGTGCCAATACCTGAATAACTTGTAAGCTTTCTTTATAAAGGAACTGTCTTTAGTTGAGGATATTTCTGATCAAGAGTATTGGGGCAAGTGCTAAACTCATGATTCCCTGAGTGTGCTGTGTTTATTGAGTGCATCACCACCTTCCTCTTTTATGCTTTCTTTGGGTTATAACTTGTGTTTAGTAAAAACTTTGTATGGTCATATTTAGCAGCGTAATTTTTATCATAGGCACAGAAGTCTGTCTCTGTTTTGCTACCAATGCCGGCTCAGGAAGAACGTTTTGTTACTTATGTGGGATGTGCTTTTGCTCTGAAGGTAAGTTTCAAAGCATGGGTTACTGAATTTAAAAGACCTGCTAATAAGCACATAAGTCTTTAAAATTAAACTGCTTTCAAAATCTTTGGTGTAAAATTTAGTTTAATTTTGGAAGAAAGCGTGAATTAATTCTGTTTTACTAGGAAGTCTACTTTTATTTATAATAGATATCTTATTCTGAAGATCTGCCTTAAATATTTTGTTATTATTTAATTTAACCTGTTAATTGAGAGTAAAAGGTACCATGCTCGATAAAGTGCTGAACTCTTAGCATTTGTTCTCTGCCTCCATATTCCTTTCCTCCTCTTCCCATGGCAACCCCCCTCCCTACTTCATTGTTCTGTTGATGGATATGAACCTCTTTACATGCTTCTGTGGTAGATCTCATCCACTTGTGTTGTGATTATTAAGTGTCTGATGTTCCCACTGATCTGTGAGCTCCATGAAGAGAGGAATCATCCCATACTTAGATTTTTATCCCTTGTTTGATCAATAATGTACCTACTAGGAAGAAGCCTTAGTTTAAACATATTCCATAAATGAAGATACCACAAATAGGGAAAAGAAACCAAAAGTGAGAGCATGCTAAAACTTCAATTAGGACTTCTTTACTTATAAAGAAGTTAGATGATCTAGAAAACAAAGTATGCTTTTGGAAACCTTGGGAAAGAGAGACAATTAATGCAAGATCCCTGTATGAGGAGGAGGTAGTGTGTCTCCTTTCATATCCCTATTTCAAAGAAAGACAGAAAAAGGGAAGTCGAATTAATATGTATATAAAAATTCTGTGAATTTGGTGATTCCGTTATTTCGTGAGCTTCTATTGATCCCCTAATGGTATTACGACTTTGTAACTTGTGAAAATTATATATTCTTATGATTACAGTATGTTTGTTTCTTTTTTTTTTTTTTTGCTGTACGCGGGCCTCTCACTGCTATGGCCTCTCCCGTTGCGGAGCACAGGCTCCTGACGCGCAGGCTCAGCGGCCATGGCTCACGGGCCCAGCCGCTCCGCGGCATGTGGGATCTTCCCGGACCGGGGCACGAACCCGTGTCCGCTGCAGCGGCAGGCAGACTCTCAACCACTGCACCACCAGGGAAGCCCCTTTTTTTCTTGAAGTATAGTTGGTTTACAACGTTGTGCCAATCTCTGCTGTGCAGCAAAGTGACTCAGTTATACACAGAGACATTCTTTTTTTATATTCTTTTCCATTATGATTTATCACAGGATATTGAGTATAGTTCCCTGTGCTATACATTAGGATCTCGTTTATCCACTCTGTATATAATAGTTTGCATCTACTAACCCCAAACTGCCAGTCCATCCCTCTCTGCCGCACTCCCCTTGGCAACCACAAGTCTGTTCTCTATGTCTGTGAGTCTGTTTCTGTTTTCATAGATAAGTTCAGTTGTGTCATATTTTAGATTCCACATGTGATATTGTATGGCATTTGTCTTTCTCTTTCTGACTTACTTCACTTAGTATGATAATCTCTAGTTGCAGCCATGTTGCTGCAAATGGCATTATTTCATTCTTTTTTATGGCTGAGTAATATTCCACTGTATATAGGTACCACATCTTCTTTATCCATTCATCTGTCGATGGACATTCTTAAAGAATCACTGCTGGTTTCATAAGCAGGCTTAATGCAGATACTTTAAGGTGTTTTGTTTGTCATTCTCAGGCTCTGCAATTTTTGCATAAGCTCATCTCCCAGATTACCATAGACATATTCTTTATTGATTGGGAGCGACCTAAAGGAAAGGTTCTTAAAGCTGTTGAAGGTAATGAAAGTAACCATTTGTACCAAGATTCTTTTGCCACCATTGTAGAGCAAAGAAGGTGAAACTCTTTTACTCGTTTTATCTCCCCAACCAGGTGAGGGTGGTATTCGGAGTGCGACCGTTCCCGTAAGCATATGGAGAACATATTTTGTGGCAAATGAATGGAATGAAATTCAGACTGTGAGAAAAATTAACCCACTCTTTCAAGTACTTACTGTCCTCTTCCTTTTGGAGGTATAAACTGTTTGATGCAATTGTATACAACTTATGGGTACCTCATAAATGTTAATATAATTCCAGCTAAGTTTTCATGTCAGTGGAAGAGTTTTCTAAAGGTTAAAGTATTGTAATCAAGCCATTAAAAAATACACATAACATGAAATTTACCATCTTAATCACTTTACGTATACAGTTCAGTACTGTTAAGTACATTCCCATTGTTGTGCAGTAGTCTCTAGAATTCTGTTCATCTTTCAAAACTAAAACTCTGTGCCCATTAAACAACAGCCGTCTTCTCCCCTCTCCCCAGTGCCTGGAAACCACCATTCTACTTTCTGTCTCTTTGAATTTGTCTACTGTAGGTAAGGAGTGATTTTTAAACCACTGGTTTGTAGCAGAATCCCATATGAAGCTTTTGCAGAATACCTATGCCTTACCTCACCCCTCAAGATTATGTTCAATTCCGTAGCTCTGAGGCAAGCCCAGGTATCTGTATTTTAAGAACCCCCCCCCCATTATTCATATTCTCACTCCTGTATTAGAACCACTATTAGAAGGTTGAAATTTTCTAACAAAAATTGAACACCTACTATGGACTGTGTTCTGTCTTAAGAGCTGGGGCTGTAGCTTAACAAGACACACTGAATGGGTACATGCTTATGATCCCTTTACAGTTATTTCATGGGTCTGGGTAGAATTATTAAAGAATGATTCCGTACTGAATATGAGACTGAAATATGGAAACTGTATGAGTAACAGGTTTTCTCTAGAATTAGCTGCTGGGGTTTCCCTGGTGGCGCAGTGGTTGGGAGTCCGCCTGCCAATGCAGGGGACACAGGTTCGTGCCCCGGTCCGGGAGGATCCCGCGTGCCGCAGAGCGGCTGGGCCCATGAGCCATGGCCGCTGAGCCTGCGCGTCCGGAGCCTGTGCTCCGCAACGGGAGAGGCCACAACAGTGAGAGGCCCGCATACCAAAAAATTTAAAAAAAAAATAAAATAAAATAAAATAGAATTAGCTGCTTAAGTAAGGTTAGATATGAATTATTAACTTGTATGTCTATCTACCTTCCTTCCTTTTTCCTTCTTTCCTGCTTTTCTCCTTCCTTTCCTTTTTAAACCTAGAGGAATGTGTGTGTCCCTAGGATATATGAACACTGTCTCAAAAATGCATTTATAGTAGTGTTTTTTAAAGCTTTAAAAGGTGTTATGTGAGAAAAAAGTATTATAATGAAGTAAGTTTGGAAAACACTGGATTCAATAAAGTCATGTAGATTCCTTTACCATAAAACTTTCCAGAGCTTTTACTCTATGAGGGTGGAAGGCATGGAGGTGAGTATAATATACTAACTAAACTTATTTGATCATGGTTTCCTTTCATCAGAGATGGTATCTTCGATGGTATCTTCCTCAAAAGACATTTTGGAAAATACTGTTTTAAAGTATAAAAGGTGTTTTACATAGTTCCTGGCATATGTTAAAACTCATGAAATACTGGTTGTTCATTGGTAATTTACTGAAGAAAGCTTTATTCTCTTGACAGAAATTTTTGAGCTTTGTCTGTGTATATGATAATAAGGTTATATTTGGCCTTTAGTCATATTGAAGAGAATACCAAATGAACTAGCTAAATATTTTGTATTAAATACTTTGTAATTAAAATACTGGATAATTATTTTTATCTAGATTTTCTACCATTTATACAAACTTGAATACTTTAGTTTTTCAAGGTAAGGAGTAGAGAGGAGGGTCTCATTTTCAGACTAGAGGAGTTTTCTTTATGTCTGTTTAAATTATTTTTTCTTATTATTTCAGGTTGTGGGATTCAAGAACTTAGCATTAATGGACTCATCTTCTAGTCTTTCCAGAAGCCCACCTAGCTACATAGCTCCTTATAGCCGCATTTTGAGATATGCTGTATCTACCGTTCTTTGGCTAGTCGTTGGAATTATACAGGTAACAAGAGATTGTTCTTTTAAGCAACATTGTCTCTCTATATTTTTAACTCTGTTTACATGCTAATCCTCAAATATTGACCACAACATGATTTCTATAGTATAAAGAAGGTGACAAGAACAACAATAATAATAACTAATAGCTAATCTTTACTTAGTATGATAATCTAGGCACTGTGTTAATTAACTGCATTACACAAATTAACTTAATCTTTATAGTAGCCCTCAGAGATAGATTCTTTTAGGATCCTCGTTTTATAGCTGAGGATGCTGAGGCACAGAAAGGTTAAATATTTACCTAAAGTCATGCAATTAGGAATTGGCAGAACTGGAATTTGAACCCAGGCAATCTGATTTCAGAGTTCATTTCTTATCAGTAGTGAGACTCTGAAGGGTCTTTCAGAGTCTGCAGCTTTCTAGTCACAGGGTTTAGTTTATATATAATGATAGGAATTGCTAAGGTACCCTTAATCTTTTCTTTTCTTTTGAAATGTAACTTATAGTTTACATTTATTTATATATCATTGAATCTTTCAAAAACCAGTACCCCTTCTGAAATCTTCTTTGAAATATTTATTGAAATAGCTGAAACTAAAAATAAATCTTCTCAGGTCCCAGGGCTCTAGCAGAGGATCTTTTCTATGCTTACTTCCCTTATCTTCTTAAAACTTTTTTAAAAAGAGTGAAAGGAAGAAAAGAAAGAAGCAGCAGCTACAGCGCTTAACTCTGATCTCTGCATTTCTTTCCTCTTGCTTACAAACACTCCCATGAGTGGGAAAAGGTGTTTTTTTTTTTTTAGTACGCGGGCCTCTCACTGTTGTGTTGTGGCCTCTCCCGTTGCGGAGCACAGGCTCCGGACACACAGGCTCAGCGGCCATGGCTCACAGGGCCCAGCCGCCCCGCGGCATGTGGGATCTTCCCGGACCGGGGCACGAACCCGTGTCCCCTGCATCAGCAGGCGGATTCTCAACCACTGCGCCACCAGGGAAGCCCTCTTTAACTTTTAAGTAAGCAGATGAAGGTGGGACCTCTAGAAAGAATAGGTTGAACTTCCTATAAACTGGAGAGCAAATATTTGCCTTAAAAGCTTATTTTAAAAGATCTTTGGGATTGAAATCCCAAAATTCCTACAGAATTGGACCCAGGTGTCATTCTGTAACTTAAGAATAGACTCTAAATTTGCATTTATTTTAAGTTGGTGAGACTTGTTCAAACTTGAAGCTATAGGATAGAGCTAGTGAGGGATAGTTTGACAATCAGAAAAGAAAAAGAAACAGAAATTAGGATTTGAAATAAAATTCGATTAAAAGAATACGGGGTTTGATTTTTTTCCCTTCCAGTTTTATTGAGATATAACTGACATACAATGCTGTATAAGTTTAAGGTGTACAGCATAATGATTTAACTTACACACATCATGAAATGATCACCACAGTAAGTTTAGTGAACATCCATCATCTCATATAGATACAAAATTAAAGAAATAAAAATATTTTCCCTTGTGATGAGAACTCTTAGTATTTATTCTCTTAACTTTTATGTATAACCTAAAACAGCGTTAATTATATTTGTCATGTTGCACATTGCATCTTTAGTACTTATTTATCTTATAACTGGAAGTTTGTACCTTTTGACTGTCCTTATCCAGTTCCCCCCACTTCCGCCTCCAGCCCCCACCTCTGGTAACCGGAAATCTCATCTCTTCTTCTAAGAGTTTGTTCATTTGTTCGTTTTTGATGTATAATTAACCTACAACACACTATGTTAGTTCCTGGAACACAGCATAGTGATTTGATATTTCTATACATTTCAAAATGATCACCATGATAAGTCTAGTTACTGGCTGTCAACCGTATTATGGGGTTTGATGTTTATCATCAGTATAATAGTAAGAAAATATTTATTTTTATATATACCAATATAAGTTTTTGTGAATAGATCAGATTTATCTGGGTGTAGAGAATTTAAAGGAATACCATCTGAAGCTTTTTGTATTGGTTGAGTACAACAATACAGAAACCCCAAATAGCAGTGGCTGAAATAAAAGTGACTTTTCTGTCTCCTGTGAGAAAGAAGAGCAGAGGTCAGCAATGCAGGGCCAGCAGGGTGGCTGCTGTCAGGCCCAGATGCCTGTTGTTCTGCTCTGCCCCTCAGGACTTCACCTCTAAGGTCACCTCGCAGTGCATAACAGCTGATGGAGTTGCAGGGGTGAGCCAGGGGAGAAGACCTCACCCTTTTTCCTCTTTACTTTTTTCACTTTGAGTTTTAACTGAAAACATTAAAACAGCTTAACTACTCATAATGAATTATGAAACTGTAATAGTTAAATTGTATTATCACTTACGAGGCATTTATTCTTCGTTATTTTGTAGACCTGCAAGAAAGTTTGTATACTTGTGTTGTTTTCTGTTCTGCATTTCAGATGAAGATTATTAAGAGAAAGTCTAAAAGTTTTATAAATCAAAACCCAACTGAGAAGTAAAATATAGAGAACAAAATTTATATATAGCTGAGCATAGGTGGTTTTTAGCTCACATTTTAGGTATGAAAACAATTTAGCTCATTTCACATGAAACACAAGCAGGTAAAGTAGTAAAGCTGAATCTTGAAAACCCCTGTCAGTTATTTTTAGCATGCCTCTTAATTTTTCTTTCACCTGGTTTCCTGTCTTGTGTGCCGGAGTCTCAAACAGAGCAAGTCTCGAACCAGTGATAAATGGGCCGTGATGGAAAATGTCAGCAAACACGAAAAAACAAATCCTGCCATAACTATGTAGTCCATCCAGACTGTTCAGCCACATACCCATAGATAAATCCAAGTATTGCAGAAAAGAATAATTCCCTGAAGGGCTTCCCTGGTGGCGCAGTGGTTGAGAGTCCGCCTGCCAATGCAGGGGACACGGGTTCGTGCCCCGGTCCGGGAAGATCCCACGTGCCGCGGAGCGGCTGGGCCCGTGAGCCATGGCCGCTGGGCCTGCGCGTCCAGAGCCTGTGCTCCGCAACAGGAGATGCCACAACAGTGAGAGGCCTGCGTACCTCAAAAAAAAAAAAAAAAAAGAATAATCCCCTGAAACCCCTGTTCAACTAGCTTCTGGCCCTTGTAATCCATTTGTGTGGGCAGCGAGCTCAGATGCTCCAGCATGACTGGATGAGGAGGCGGGCAGTGGGGCAAGGGCAGCCCCAACTCAAGGACCATAGGGGCTGGGGTCTGGTCCTGTGTGCAGATTGGTGGGCCTGCCGATCGGGGGAGTGCAATGGACACTCACGCTCTCCTCTATGAGAGCCCTTTCAGAAGTGTCTTTGACATCTCCTTGGTCAGAACTTGGTCACATGGCCACACTTCACTGCACTGTCAGCTGGGCAGCAGTGTGCCCACTCAAAGAAGGGGTCTGTCACTAAGGGGAAGGGAAAGGATTGTTCAGGCAGCAACTAGCTGTTTTGGGCACTACCGTCTAACCTCGTTCTTTGTTTCTCACTTTGCTATCACTTGATAGGAAAGTATTTCTCTCCATGGTCACATTCTCAAACTATCAGTGTTTATTCCTAAAATATCCATAAAAGTTCCTTTAGCCTATTACAGTTCCATAAATTTGTCTATACAAACTCTTCTTGATTCTCATAATATTAGGCTTTATTGTTCACTCCTTATATTTCCCCAAACCCAGCTTCTTCAATTTTTAAGTGGCATCTTTTAGTTTTTAAACTTTGAATGTTACTGTTTTTCATGTCATTTAAAGGAGTTTTAAAATGTGTACATAGAGTATTTAGGAAAGTCTTTTCAGTATTCACCTGCTATATTCATTTACCTATCTGAGTATATTTTATGTGCAAGGCACTGTGCTGAGCTCAAAGATACGCTGTAACAAGAACAAGTCACAGCTGTGACAAGTGCTGTGAAGGGCATCAGCAGGGAGATGAGATAGTGAGTAGAGGGAGAGGTAAGGGGAGTGGAAGTTAGGAATGCGACAGCAGGCGACAGCTTTGAATTGGGTGGTTAGGAAATGTTTTCCTTCTCTGAAGTGTATCTAAGAAGGCCTACAATGTAAACTTTTCTCTTGTGATTTATAAAACTTCCCTTTGTAGTATTGTTATTAAATCTATCTAAGAAAACACTTGAAACCATTCCATTTGAATGTTTAACACATTATCTGTAGTTGAAACAGAATACTTGACATATGCTTTTTATGTGCTACTCTATCAGAGAATATTAATTTGAAAAACAGCAATTTTTCTAGTGGCTTTTTGAATTTAGGAGATGAGCAGAATTGCAGAAACAGACCTAAATCTGGCCATTAATGCATTGGTTTATCCTAAAGCTTTTAAAGCCCCTTACTTCCTCCCCCTGTGTTTGTCCTATCTTATTTTAATGACACAGAAAAGTTTTTTTAAATTCAAAATAAGCTCCCTCAGTGAATCTTAACACAATTCCAAAGCACTCTTCCTTTGACAGAAGAATCAAAAATGATAAGTAGGATTTTATCCCACAGGAATTGTTTTTGGCCAATATGTTCTTGGTTGGAACTTCTTTTTTCTTATGACACTATACTGTGGCTATAAAAGAAAATTAAATCCTAAAATCTAATAAACATGAACTTGGCTTAATGTTTCAGATTGTGTTCTTTGCTGTCTTTTATGAGAGATTTGTAGAAGATAAAATTCGACAGTTTGTTGATTTGTGCTGTATGAGCAATGTAAGTACTTTCTGACTTCATCTTGCAACTGTTATTTCTCCCTTTTTAAAGGTCATGAGTAGGCTTTAAAAGTGATTTGCTATGATTGTATTTTTAGTCTGATTTCCACTGGTGGTTAATTCCAGAAATGGTTATAACAAGCTACAAGTTAATATTTACTGTCTTAATTTTTCCTTCTTTATTTGCAGTTTCTTAATTATGAATTGCTTATGCCACCAAACAGTTGACTCAGCCTGAAGTCCCTGAAAAGTTTTCATATATCAACCCTGTTTCTTCCTTTCTTGGGAGTGTCTCCAGTCTCTTTTGCATCTACTTTTTAAAATAACCTCATTATCCTTTATTATCTTATTATTCTCTTGTTTTGTTATGTCTTATTATGTCTTACTATGCCTCTATGTTTTCCAAGAATTAACCCTCATTATTTTGAGAGAAAGAAAGCAATTTTAAGAAGAACTTAATTTTTATTGTTTTGCAGATGAGTTGCTAACTGCTTTTTCTTCTCTTTTGATAGATATCAGTGTTTCTGTTATCCCACAGATGTTTTGGTTATTACATTCATGGTAGATCAGTACATGGGCATGCCGATACTAATATGGAAGAAATGAATATGAATCTTAAAAGAGAAGCGGTATGAATGTATTTTATATCTTCTTGTTTTTTAAGTTGAGAGATGGGTTCTCTTAATCTGGGATTTGTAGTAATCTTTTTAAAAAATCCTCATTGATGACTTTTGAAAGTTGCTAGGATACCAACTCATTACCCTGAACACTGAAAGGGAATGAATCAGATTCCATCCTACAGTTCTTTTATGGACTGTATTTCAAAGTAATCAAATAATTCATGAGGGAAAGATCTTCCTGTTGGAAGAAAGTAAAAGGAATTCTAAGTTAGAAAATCACCATTTTGTAATGACTAATGGATTAATGGTTGTAGGCTACAATCATCAATGGATGCTAAAATAATTAAGTGAAGGATGACAGGGAACTTTATAATGAGGAATCAGGTTGATATAATCTGAACACACTGGCTCAACCTTACTACAAGTAAAAATTAGGAAAACCGACATTATGCACTTCCTGTCATGATGCAGTAAGGAAGTACATAATATCACCCATGAAATATTCTTGCCTAAGAAAATTGAACCTGAATGTAATCAAGCCTCTAGATCTAACCACCAGTTTACAGGAAATAGAGGAGATAGAGACAAAATAATACCACAGGAAGCAATTAGCCAGATGCAAAATGTTAGGATGTCTCACAGGACAAACAACCCAGTGTCTCCAACAAATCAAAGGCATGAAGAGAAAAGGAGAAGTGGTGGTGGTGGTGGTGTTGGAAGAAGACTGTTAGATATGAGAAATTTAAGGAAAAAAACCAATCAAATACAATGTGTAGAGTTTGATTGGATCCTGATTCAAACAAACCAACTATAAAAAAATCTTTGGGAAAAATCTTGGAGATTTAATAGACTAAATATTAAATTATATTAAGAAACGATTAATTTTATTAGGTGTGAAAATGGCACTTTTTTCAAGGTCTTATTGGTTAGAGATGCATACAGAAGTATTTGCAGATGAAATAACATGGTATCTGGGGTTTGCTTTAAAAGATAAAAGTTGGGAGGATAGATGAAAATTGGTAAAATGTTGGTAATTGTTGAAGTTAGGTGATGGATGGTTTACTGTTCTCTCTACTATGTATATTAGAAAACTTCCATAAGAAAATTTAAAAAGAAAAATATGTACTTAAGAGAAAAAACCAAGAGGATTTATTGATTAAGGGACTATACCTGTGACTTGCAAGAACTTAATAGATGATAACAACATCTCAGAGAAGAACAATTTGTTTAATACATTGAACTGAATCAGTTGGTTAACTATTAGAAATTATACCTGGACTGAAAGGTTAAATTTAAAAATGAAACTATGAAAACCTAGAAAAGAATATTTCAGATTGGGAGATGACAATCTAAGCATAAAATACAGAAAGAATCAAAAAGGTAACATTTGTTGATTTTACTTTATTAATGTAGAACATTTGTGTAGACAACAATTATATTAATAAAAGACATGGGGTAAAATTATCATAGTAAATATGACAAACATTGATAACTATTGAAAGTCATATAAATCAGTAAGCAAACTAAGTTAAAACCTCAGTGGAGGGACTTCCCTGGTGGTCCAGTGGTTAAGACTCCACACTTTCACTGCAGGGGACACAGGTTCAATCCCTGGTTGGGGAACTGAGATCCTGCATACCGCACAACATGGCCAAAAAACCAAAACGAAACAAAAAACTCCTATGGAAAAATGACAAAAAGATTTTTTAAAATATGTAAATAAACAGAAGAGACTAATAAACCTCTAAAAAATATTCAACTCATAAATCATAAAAGAAATGAATGTAAAAATAACATTTTTACTTTCTTCAAATTACCAAACTTTTTTTTAAAAAGCTAATAGTAGCATCAAGGACAGGGTGAAATGGGCACTGGTCTCAGAATACATTTTTACAAACCTGCTGGAAAGCATTTGGCAAGAGCTTTTTAAGAATTCATTATCTTTGGGCCTTTCCTGGTCGTCCAGTGGTACAGAATCCGCCTTACAGTGCAGGGGACGCGGGTTCAATCCCTGGTCAGGGAGCTAGGATCCCACATGCTGCGGGGCAGCTGGGCCCACGCGCCACAACTACTGAGCTCGCATGCCTCAACTAGAGCCTGCAGGCCGCAAACTACAGAGCCCATGTGCTCTGGAGCCCACACACCACAACGAGAGAGAGGAAAAACCTGCATGCCACAACTGGAGAGAAGCCCACGCACCACAAGGAAGAGCCAGCGTACCGCAACTAAGACCTGATGCAGCCAAAAATGAAAAAAATAAAGAGTTCATTATCTTTGACTTACTGATTCTATTAATCTAACTCAAGGAAATAATTAGCAATGTGAATAACTACTTAGGTTCAGGATCTTCATCACAGGGCTTATTTATAAGGGCAAAAAATATGTAAAACTGGGAGAATATTAAGTAAATTGGTTTACCTATACAGTGAAACCCTAGGTAAACATTAAAAATCATGTTTTATAGAACATTTAATGACATGGGGAGTTGCTGAGGATATAATGTTAAGTGAAAAAGAAATCAGTACGATCCCAATTTTATGCCATCTATATGTATATGCCTAGATAACAACTGGAAATGAAATACCTTAAAATACCTGTATCTCTTGGTGTTCAGATTATAGGTGATTTTTTTTCTTTTTTTGTATTTCTCCATATTTTATAAATTATTTGTAGCAGCATGTGCTTTTTTAATCAGGAAAAAAAATTTTTTTTTTTAAATAGAGAAATTCACTACACATAGACTGCCTTTAAGTCAGTAGAAAACCAAGTGTTATATTATGTTTCCAGCTTAGGTTTAGATAAAGGAGGAGAATGTTAATCTCCAGAGTAGGCAAATAAATTCGAGAATGGAGGCAAGAATACTTGTGCTGAACCCTAAAGCATCTATGAGAATTGGCTAGGTCGGGGGTAGGGCAAAATGTTACAGGCATATGGTTCTCAGGATTCAAGTCGTGTCAAAGAGACTTGAAATAGATATCTGGTCTATAACATTAACCATTGGGTCATGTATCACTACCTTTTTTATTGGAATTAATTAAGGAAGCATATTAAAGTGTTTAGAAAACAAAAAAGACCATTTATAAAAGTAGTTAATTCTATGACTAGACTTTTTGTCATTTATTAAAGAGCAATAAATTAATTATAAAGAAAGCTAAGAATATCAATATACAGTGAACTTAGTATGAGATTTTTTTTTAAGTAGGGCAGAGTAAAGGAGATGATATAGCACCTGCAAGGAAGTATGATGAAATAGAAATTAGTAAAACCTATAGGGGAGTGGGAACCTTGAATACTGTTAGAATCTCTTTGTCTCAAATATAATAGTTCAGTACAATTTCAGTTGGCTTCCAAATCTTGTAATGTTAAATATTGTATTTTCTTTTTAAGATAGGCAAAATGTTCATAATCTTGATCTTAATTTAAAATTTTTAACTTTTCAGGAAAATTTGTGTAGCCAAAGAGGTTTGATACCCAATACAGATGGTCAAACTTTTCAAATTGCTATTTCTAGCCAGATGAGACAACAGTATGACAGAATTCATGAGACACTAACAATGGTTTGTATAAAGTACAATTAACATATATTTTGTCAGTATTTCATGTTATTTAGATACCAAGGATGTAAGGCATGTTGCATTTATCCTTGTCTCTTTTTCACATTAGAAAAATGGCCCTGCTAGACTATTGAGTTTATCAGGAAGTACTTTTGAGCAGAGTATAAAAGCATATCATACTATGAATAAATTTCTTGGCTCTTTCATCGATCATGTATGTATCATCATTTATTTTTTAAGCTAGAATCAAAATGCAATTTTAAAAAAGTTAACGAGGAGTGTCAATTATTTCTTCGGTTAACCAAGTCAATGGACTTACGCCTTGTGGGGTTTTTTGTTCGTTTGTTGCTGTAAAAACTAATACTGTGGCTTAGGGATGGAGTTAAGTTATGTAAAAGAAAAAGAGTTTTACATGTCTATTAGCATGATGATTACCTTAAAATATGTCTGTACTGGAATTTTGTTACTTGACAAATATCAATTATTTATTATAGAAATATGCTATGGTTGTATTCCTAAAAAGCTTGTTATAAATTGATTTTCAGTATATCTAGTCTTAAGTACTACTAATAGCATTTAAAATTTAAAACATTCCTAAAGTGTATTTTGTTATAAAGTCCAGCATAGTAAATTGTCTTTGAAGAACAGATTTTCTTTGTGTCCTATTCATTTTTCTTTTTCTCTCCTTCTGATTTTACAGAAACTGGGAAGCATTCATTTCACTGCTATTTTTGAAATGACTCTCGTTTTTTTATATTAGGTTCATAAGGAAATGGACTACTTTATAAAAGATAAATTGCTTCTTGAAAGAATTCTTGGAATGGAATTCATGGAACCAATGGAAAAAAGCATCTTTTACAATGGTATCCTTCAAATGCCTGTGCTGAACTTGATTATTATTTTCCAAGTTTGAAAAAAACACGCTTGTCGTTCCTGTCTTTTGATTTTATACTTTTATATAGGAAACATAATGAACTTAGTTAACTTCAAGGAATTATAGTAGTTTTCTGTGTCCCATTTTATTATGTCATGTATCAATAGCAAGAAACAAATATATAAAAGATAATTATTCTACAAGAAAGTAAAAAAAAGCTGAATTTCAAAATCAAACAAGACTTCCCTGGTGGTCCAGTGGTTAAGGCTACACACTCCCAATGCAGGGGGCACGGGTTCAATCCCTGGTTCAAGGAACTAAGATCCCACATGCCACACGGCACAGCCAAAACAAAACAAAACAAAACAAAACAAAATCAGTGGTAGACATGGAAGAGATAGTAAAACAAATACATAAAGTTCAGATTTTATTGGACTGTTCATTCAGTGGCACACTTATGAAACACTTAAGAATAATGTTCATGATTTATCTTTAACATTTAATTTTTCTTTTTATCATTAAGAAGGAAGTATATATGTCACTGTCAATGTGACTGATAACCTCTTGTGTGGCTTGGGAAGAATGGAAATGGTATAAGCAGTGTCCTGGCCTAGATATCACTTACCCTTGTGTTATTGAGTGTCACATATTGTGTCAGTCCTGGGATACACAGACTAATGGTCCCTCCCTTGGGCATCTTTTTTAGCAGACTGTGGAAAGTAGGCATGTGATGGGTGAGTAGAGTGATGCTGGGATAGAAGTCTGTGTAGACACAGGTTGCACTGGGTGCAGAAAGGAAAGTAGAAAATCTAACTAGATACAGGGTGAAGCCAGAGAGGCAACATAGTGAAGTTTGAACTGGATCTTAAAAAATAAGGTGGTGTTGTCAAACAGGAGGGTCCAGGTAAGAGAGGTGAAGACGTTTGTGCAGAAGGGGGAAGGGGCATTATACACTTAGGAACTTGATTGAAGCCTCAAATGAAGTGGGTCAGTGAGAGAGAGTGCATGAACAATAAAGAGGGCAGAGACTGAATCCCAAAGGCCTTGCCTGACACCCTAAGGAGTTTTGCTTTATCCTATAGAGCACTTGTTTCCAAAGACATTTTTAAAATTTTTGTCCTACAAGGTGTGTGCAGGTTGATCCATGGAGGTGTGAGAAGAAAATATTAAAGTCTATTTGTATATTTGCAATTCCATCATTCTTAATTTATATTTTGGAAAAATTATATGTAGTAGTAATTAATAAACTATGCCTATTATGGGATGCATGCTCAGCATTTTATTCTGATAAGGATACATGATCAGAACAATTTGGAAACCACTGCTAATGAACATGGATGTCATCAGAAAGCCTTCAGCATATCTAATTTATAAATTGGAAGAATTATTCTGGCAGTAGTGAATAGGTTGAGTTAAACAGATGTAAGACTATAACAATATAACTTAGTCATTAAGAATATAGCTTTCGGGCTTCCCTGGTGGCGCAGTGGTTGAGAATCCGCCTGCCGATGCAGGGGACACGGGTTCGTGCCCCGGTCTGGGAAGATCCCACATGCCGCGGAGCGGCTGGGCCCGTGAGCCATGGCCGCTGAGCCTGAGCGTCCGGAGCCTGTGCTCCACAACGGGAGAGGCCACAACAGTGAGGCCCGCATACCACAAAAAAAAAGAGAAAAAAAAAAAAGAATATAGCTTTCAACGTTTTCTGGTCTTGGGTTCAAAATCTGACTACTAGTTTTGTGCACTTGAGAAAGTTGTTTACCCTTTCTGAACTTTAATGCCCTCTCTATAAAATTAAGTATAACCTTCTAAAGGTTGTTGCGTTTACACATGTGTAATCATTGTGTAAAGAACCTGGTATGGGTAGGAGCTCAGAAAAATGATGTTACCGTTTCTAATAATAATAATAATACAATCATCATCAACAACTTCTTCATCTCTATTGGGAAATTAGGAGAATATGAGCTAAGGCAGTAGTGATGAGGATAAAGAAGAAAAGATTTCCAGAGATGTTAAGGAAAAGAAGGTAGGAGAGAAAGAGTAGTCAAAAATCATCCGGATTTCCAGCGTGTGTGACTAGGTGGTTGGCAGAGGTGCCACCCTTCACTGAGACAGGGAGTGCAGGTGGAGGACCAGGTTTTGAAGGAAAGAGGATGAATTTGGTTTTGAATATGTTGTGTCTTGAGGTACCTTTGGGACATCTAGGAAGAGATGTCCAGTAAGCCATTAAATGTAAGGAACTGGGGGACTGGATCTTAGGAGAAAGTGAAGGCACACAGTAAGCTGGGGAGTCTCATCAAATGAGGTCATTGCTGGAGCAATGGCAGTGAAAGGTCACCCACAAAGAGTGTATATTGCTGGCTTGTTTATTTATTTTTTAATATGTATACAACTATATGTACAGAAGTGCATATCTTGTAAGGATATAGCTTAACGGCCAGTGAATTTTCACAAACTGAATATATTCCTATAACTAACGCCCTGATCAAAAAAGAATGTTAGCAGCAAGCCAGATGTCCTCTTGTGTAAAACAAGAGTTCCTAACTGGGTATCCATGGGCAGCTGAGTCACTGAAGTGATTCTCTGTACCTCCCTGAAATTGTGTGCAAGATTTGTATATGTGTACTTCCCCCACTCCCTCTCGTGAAAGGGTCTGTAGCTTTCATCAGAATCTTAAAAGGGTGTTCACATCCCATAAAGGATGAACCCCTACTTGGGGAGTGAGAAGAGAAGAAGTCTCAGAGAAGAGCCTTAGGGGACTACTTGAGACATAAATTATAGCACACTATTCTAGTCCTTGCTGGTTTTGTTTTGCTTTTTATTTATTTATTTATTTTAATTGAAGTATAGTTGATATACAATGCTGTGTTAATTCTCTGCTGTACAGAAAAGTGTGTTTTGCTTTTTAAACTTAATCTATCTTAGAGAATCTTTCTAAGATTCTTTAGCCTTTAGTTATATAAACAAATAGAGAAGGGATAGTCATTACCTGATCATTGAAAGATACTGACTGTATACTTAAACTACTAGCAATTACAACCCTTGGTGCAAATGTTAGAACTGATTTTTATGAGCAGAGTTCTTTGATTAACCTTTTAGATTAGCAAATTTTAATGCCCTTTGTTTATTTTTTGTAAACCATGAAGCACTTTTTTCTTTTTTTAAATTCAGGTATAATTGACATACAATAGCCATGAAGTATTATAGTAACTAGTTGTTTTTAAATATCCAAGTTTTATCACCAGAAATTTATCACAGGTTTATTCTATTTTTAAATTTCTAATTTATGTCTTATAACTTGCTTTTTTTGATAGATGAAAGTTATTCTTTCAGCAGTGTTCTGTATTATGGAAATGAAGCCACTCTTCTTATTTATGATCTGATGTTCTTCTGTGTTGTGGATTTGGCTTGCCAAAATTTTATTTTAGCATCCTTCCTTACATACCTACAGCAAGAGGTAAATTTAAGAATTTTTTCTGGGTTTCATTTAAAAGAAATATGTTAGAAGTAGATATTTATTTTTATAGCAGAGAGTAACAATGTATACTCTCACTAGGAATTTATAAAGATTTAGAATATGATTAGCCCTGCCAAAAAAAGGAAAAACATTTCAACGAGGTTCATTCTACACTTTCCTTCAGGGTCAGTGAAGTACCGAGGTCTCGGAGAAGGCATAAGTTGCTTGAGCAAATGTGAAAGGAACCTAATAGGAAGACATTTAAATTACCCATCTCTCCTAGATGCGAGCAGTGAGCAGTAATTAGAGTCCCATTCACCCTCTGCACCAGATGTTACTGTAACAAAAAGGCAAGCTCTGATATGTAGCTCCAGGCTCAGCCACTTTAAGTTGTAACTCTCACACATCCCCTATGTGCTTGGATTAGAAAACAATTGCGTGGATGAGTGTGGAGCCTGAAATGGAGACTTTAAGAAAAACCAAATTTGTTCTAGAAATGTTAGTATTCATGTCACCCAAATATTCCCCACTATGTCAAAGAAGTATATGAGTTAATAAGATACAATGTATTAGTTTTTGATAGAGATCTAGAATTATGAACAAATTCTGTTCCTAACAGTTCTTTTGATGTTTCCATAGCGTTTAGAGCTAGAGGAAACTTGTCTTGCCAAATATTTAAAAGTATATTCCTGTGAACATAAGGGGATTTGTATTATTAATTTATAAAAATATATTCTGAATAGGGACGCACACTGCTTCAGTATTATGAAAGATGATAATAGTCTTGAAATAATTTTGTGTATCACCATGGAATTCAGATGTCTGATACATGAAAATAAATAGTTGAGAAAATTAGCTAGTTTAATTTAGATATTTTAATTGATGTGCACAATTAATTTCCTTTATATTTTTTTTCCTTCTGAATTGTTTTACTTTTTTTTTCAGATTTTCAGATTTATTCGTAATACAGTAGGACAGAAGAATTTGGCATCCAAAACATTGGTGGATCAAAGATTTCTGATTTAATTTATTGAATAGATAAAGACAATTATAATCATGGCAAAAAAAAGTCATGATTATCAGGTTAGTTTGCCATATTTTTTAAAACTTGTAATACAAATTATTCTATTTTTATTTGTTTTTTAATCTACAGAAAGATTTATTTTTATAACTTGTAGATACATAACTTGCTTTGTGAACATGTAGTGTGATACAATGGAAAATAGTATTTTCCTGTTATGCATGGTATTTAATTCACCAGCTCATAGACTAGATAGCTCTGACAATGGGACCAAAAAAATTCTAAATATTGCTTTCAGCATAACTTTTTTTAATGATATTCAAAACAGTCCCCATCATTTGTCTCTGTAGATTATTTTATGAACTAGATTTGCCTATATTTTCTCACATTGGAAAAGAATTTTGATTCCAAGTTCAAGCCTAGTTTTCAATTCAGTATTTTGTTTTACATATTTTGTGGTTAAATAAATGTTGAAAATATTTTCAAGTTTACTTAGAAATTTTAAATTGTATATGGGCTGAATCAATTTGCCTCATTTTAATTGTTCACCCTGTTTGGCAGTGGACTGATTCACTATTGGATTAATAGGCGCCTCGTGAAATGGTACATAGACATTCCTTTGTATACCTGTATTATTAGGTCAATATACTCTCTCCATGAAGTTTGTTTATATGTCTAATAATTTATATTATTGAGCTGTAATATATGACATTTTCCTCAATATAGTTTTTTATACATTTATATATTACTTAACATTTTAAGAGCACTCCCAAAGCTTGGCTCTTCAATTATGTTTAAAGACTGTAAATAACAAACTGTAAGTTATGTTAACAAGGTGATTTATTGAAAGTAAACTAAGGCTTCATAAGTTAGTAGGCTAGTATTTTTTTTTAAATAAGGAAAAAAATATGAGGAGCCAAAACATAATTAATGTAAATCCTGAGCCATGTGGCTAATAATTTTCCGTGATATTATTTTTCTTCAATATGCTCTTTAATAATCCTGTTCACTGTGTACCATGAACTTGAAAGTCACCTTATTTCAAGTATAATGGTCATTAACCCCCAAAGCAACATTTCTTACTGCCTTCTATGTTAATGCTGTGTAAATACTTAAATGTAATGCTATGTAAATATTGTTTATATTACTGAATTGAAAATATAGAATAAAACATTTGGTGTTTCTCTTTCCTGTTTTATTAATATGTATTTTATGAAATAGCGCTTAAGAATACAACAGTATTGGGGCGGGTGTCCCCAGCCATTGCTAAAGCTGAATCCTTTACATTCTCTGAACCTTGAGGTTGACTGAGAAGAGGGGAGGCTAATAAGGTGAGGATTTGAAACTCTGGTTTCTTAAGGGTCACAGTACAGAAATGACTTTCTAAAAGCCTCAGAGATAAGTAAATGTACCAGCATGGATTTTTTTTTTTTTTTTTTTTTTTGCGGTACGCGGGCCTCTCACTGTTGTGGCCTCTCCCTTTGCGGAGCACAGGCTCCGGACACGCAGGCTCAGTGGCCATGGCTCACGGGCACAGCCTCTCCGCGGCATGTGGGATCTTCCCGGACCGGGGCACGAACCCGTGTCCCCTGCATCGGCAGGCGGATTCTCATCCACTGCGCCACCAGGGAAGCCCCCAGCATGGATTTTTAAAGCCACCTACTCAGAAGCTTATGAAAGAAATACAACTCTCATTCTACATAAAAGAAGTTAATATTCGTGTGAGTGTATCTAAGTGGAAATTTAAAAAGATATGATCGGTTGGCTCACCTGCTGATAAATTAAGACAGAGAAAAGACATTTAAAATATCATTTTAAAGTAGTTTTGTACAATATTATTTTTATTTTGGTTAGATACATAAAAGGGTGTACAGGTTTTCATACACTATTGACTCTTGTGTTCATATTGCCATGATTTAAACTTTGTGATCATGTGCTTAATTTTCTGCTAGACCCATAATCTTTTGTGTATTTCTGGAAAACCAACCCACTGTACTTTGTATATTATATCCTTAATTTTACTGATTACATAGAAACATTTGATAAATCTCTTGGTCATTTCATAATGACCCTAGTTTCACCTAGAGCTTTTTTACAAGCTGCTGTGTGCTTTCTATCCTCCTTAGAAATGCATAGGCCCTTGAAATAATTCTGCAGATCAGTCTCTCTATTATGAGATGTTTATACTTGCTTACTTCTCTCATACTGCTTCCCTAGCAAACTGCCTTTTGAGAAGGCTCTGCTGTTTACCTAGCTTGAGAAGCATTCAAAATGACCAATAACACTGCTTGCAAGCATGAAACATGTACCTTTTTGTTGTCAGTAAACATTGACAATAAAAGCTGAGGGCAAATAAATGTAAATTGAAGAGCCATGTGGCTTAATGGAAAAATGCTCCAAATTTAGTAACAGAAGCCATGAATATGAATTAGAATTTTGCCCTTTGTCACTTACTAGCTTTGTGACTTTACACCAAGTTGTTTGGCATCTTTGAGCTTCATTCCACATCTTTACAATGGAAATAAGATCCTTTGCTTACTACTTGTTGTAAGGATTAATTCATTAAGGTAGGCTTACAATAGTAGACTATGAACACTGGAATTTTAAAATATTTTAGTTTGAAATATGTGCCTTCAAATGTATATTCCATGTTGCTAATAAATTAATTCTATGATATTAAAACTGAGATTACTGATTTCAGAAACTCAGCAATGAAAATCCTGGACCTTACTTCTGCCTCAGTCACCCCAGCCTCAACAAGGAAGAGGCCTTGGTAGATGTCAGACCTTTAGTGAAAGGAGGCAAGAAGGAGCTCTTAACCCATGTTGTAGGTGTGGTTTGTGGTACAGATTAGAAAAGAGTAGAGAGTGGAATGTTGTCTCTGGAAGGGAGGGTTTATTTCATTTGCTTATTCATTTATACATTCATTCAAGCAACATTTCCACCCATTCCCACGCCCGAGCCCCTCAGAAGGATAAGACAATTAGTAGAGAAAACAGGTATATTAACCAATAATTACAGCGATCTCAAAAGCGCTGCGGCCACTAGGGTGTGATGTGGGGAAAGCTCGTAACTGCTCATCTGTGGTCATCAGGGCTTTGACCTGACAGAGTGGTATTTGATCTAAGATTTTAAGATAAACAAAACAAGTGCAATCAAAGCAAGGAACAATATATGCTCTGAGGTGAAGCACATGGCCATTGGCTGCTACAGATTGTTTGAATACAGAATACATATATTTATATTTTTTAAAAAAAATATTCTGTGTATTATGATGTTTTAACATCTTAAAATTTTTTTCTGACTGGGAGAGACTGCCCTGCTGAGACTAACCAATTCTTAGAGGTAGCGAAGGACCCAGACAGAAGCAGGCCTGTGATATGCACCAATCCAGAGCCATACCTGCACTATCTGGCCCTTACCCTCCCTGGAAGCAATATTCCTCTGCCTTAGTCATCCCAGGACCAGGTACCAGGCAACCAGGGACCACCCCTATAGCTTAGAGCCCGCTGTAATTATTCAAAGTAACCAGTCCTAAGTTGTTACACTGCCCTGCCTTGCCTTTCCTGCAGAAATGCAGAAACTAATAAAGGCCATGGCCTAGGCTCTCCCCTCGCTCCTGTCCCTTTGCCTCCTGACCAACACTGGTGCTTCCCCATGTGGCTCTGCATGGCATGGGTGCCTCCTGTTTCTGACCTGTGAGTATAATAAATTTTGTCTTCCTGAGCCTCTACTGTGTCTCCTCTTGTGGCCAAACCTGACTGACTATCCCATAAAGGAACACAGGACAGTACACTTGGGGGTTTTGGAGGGAGATGGTTGGAAAGGAAAACAGGAGTCATATCATTAAAGGCTTTTACATCAAGCCACAGTGTATGGAGAGTTTAACCAAGCTAAGTTTCCCAGCCTATCTACAAATGAATACTCAGTACCCCGAAGAGTAAGTGAATGGACAGAGGGGCAAGAGGGGACCTTCCACAGTCAGATTGCTCTGGTATAATTGATAGTCCATGGGCTAGGAGACTGCCTGGCTGCATGTCATGGTTCACAAGAAAATACATTGCCTATAAGAGAGGCAGTAAGGCAGTAAAGGATAGTGGCTGAGAACACAAACTCTGGAGCCGCACTGCCTGTATTCAAGTCCTGGCTCCACCACGTAGTAACTGGGTGATTTGGAATATCTTGCTCATCTGTAAAAGCGGATAATAGTACCTATTTCATAGAGTTATTGGGAAGGTTAAATGAGTTAATGTGTGTACAGTGCTTAGAAGGGTGCCTGTCACATAGTAAATGCTATGTAGATGTTAGCTATGTAATAGTAGTAGTAGTAGTGGTAATAAGTCCCATGAATATTTAATTATGAAAGAAAGACCCAGATTAGTCCCCTGGGAGCCTGTATTAAGACACTGTCACATTGCCGGGAATGCTACAGCAGTAGACAAACTGCCCAATCAAAGCAATATGTAGGATTTAAAAAGTAACTTTCCTTCTATTATAGTTATTATTACAAAAGAAATACATGGCTGTGGCCCAAGGATAAACAAATGACCAGTGGGAGGGAGACTAGAAACAGAGCCACAGGTATACAGTCACTTGATTTTATGACAAGGGTGACATGCAGTGCAGTGAGGAAAGGGTGGTTTCTCAATGTTCAATTGAATATCACAAGGGAAAAAAAATGAATCTTTACCCCAATGTAACACACAAAAATCAGATGGTAGATCTAAATGTGAAAGTTTAAATGATAAACCTTCTAGAAGATAACATTGGAAAATATGTTCATAACATTGGTGTAGGCCAAGATGTCTTAAGACCCAGAAAAGACCGACCATTGGTAAGTTGGACTTCACTATTTACATTAAATTTACAATTATACATATTTACAGTAAATGTAAATTTTCAATTTACGTTGAAATTAAGAACTCTGTTCATCAAAAAATAGCATTATAAGAATGAAAAGACAAACTTCAATATGAGGAAAAAAATTTATAAACATATATCTGACAAAGCATTCCATCCAGAATAAAGAACTCATCAAATCAATAAGGAAAAGACAGACAATCCGATGGAAAAATGGGCAAAAAAACTGAAGTATGCATCTCCCAAAACCGGGTTCGCAAGTGACCAACCAGCACATGTGAAAAGTGCTCAACCTGAGTCATCGTGAGAATGCAAAATAAAATCAAGAGATACCACCGACTACCAAACCATCAAAATGGCTAATATCTTAAAACGTAAAATACCAACTGTTGGTAAGGAAGTGGAACAGATGACTGATACTATGTTATATAAAGCAAGAGAATTTGTCTTATTAGACTGGACTATTTTCCAGGTATCTCAAAGATGTTAAGACTCGGTGTTTTTGCCCTGTTTTCGACGTTTCTGCCCTGTTTGACTGAAGCAACAGTGACAGCGGATGGCAGTAGAGTGCATGCTGAACTCTGGCCAGCTTTCCAGGGTGTTGAGCTCCCTGGGCTGCAGGGCCTGGGGACAGGTCTCCCTAGCGCTGCACTTCAGGACCTTGACCTTGTCACCGCTCCTCACTTCCACTGTCCCTCCCCGTATATGTAATGCTGAGGTTTTTTCATCCCAGGTTTGGGAATTGAATGCTAAAAGTAGAAATATAAGAGAGAGAATCACAAAACAGGTCATGTCTGGAGGAAAGAAAAGCTCATTAAAAATCTAATGATTATGGAATCTTCCTTCATTTTAATAAAATACACATTTACATTAAAATCTTAAAAAACAAAACAAAACATTATCCAGAGTATATAAGGCCTCTTTATAAATATAATCTCACCAAATGGGATTCTGTATGATATTATCCTTATATGCTATGATATACGATATATCATAATGTAAAATGTGACATACTATATTGTATGTTAATACTATATGTTATATGTTTTAATGTGGCAACTTTAAACCTTCAGCAAAAGGCCATATAGTTTCCAAAACCATGCAGCCCACGTTCTTTTCTTAGATTCCTTTAGAGTTTGTTTTACATGAGTGAGACCTCTATATTAAGCAAGATTACAAGAGAGGTTTTCAGCATGTATAAGTGTGGTGACACGTGTATGTTTCCCCCCTATTTTTTTTTTTTTTGCAGTACGCGGGCCTCTCACTGTTGTGGCCTCTCCCGTTGCGGAGCACAGGCTCCGGACACACAGGCTCAGCAGCCATGGCTCACGGGCCCAGCCGCTCCGCGGTATGTGGGATCTTCCCGGACCGGGTCACGAACTCGTGTCCCCTCCATTGGCAGGCGGACTCCCAACCACTGCGCCACCAGCCCTCCCCCCTATTTTTTGTTTACGCAATATTTGTACTTTTTTTTTTTTTTTGTACTTTTTAATACTATGATGCTATTAGTTTTCTAGTTTATATCTCATATTTATTCATTTACTTGATGGAATCAGAAGAAAATAATCACACACAGTCTTGACCTGAGAGAGCCATGGTCAAGCCTGTCACTGGGCCTGGTCTCTACCGGTCTGATCATCTTTATCTTGTACCTGTTTCTTTTCCTTGGGGAGAGAATGATGGGATTTATATATAATGACCTGCTGCTTACTAAAACTACATCCTATAACTATGAGCTTACAAACAACCTTCTCATATACATCTTCCAGTTACAAATCCATGTTTAAATGACATAGAAAATATAAACAAGATTTTTCACCAAAGATTTGCATTCCCCCCCCACCGCACAATCAATCACTTTGGATACTTGGGCACAATTGTGTGACAGAAAAGGAAGCTCCTGGCTAGCAAGTGACACCACTTAGATTCATCATTAAGGGAAAGATCAGGTCTGTTTTGATTACTCTCTTATCCCAATTGTCTGGCATTGCACCTCGAAAATAATAGCAGGGACTTCCCTGGTGGCGCAAGAATCCACCTGCCAATGCAGGGGACACAGGTTCGAGCCCTGGTCCAGGAAGAACCCACATGCCCACAGAGCAACTAAGCCCGTGCACCACAACTACTGAGCCTGTGCTCTAGAGCCCACGAGCCACAACTACTGAGCCCGTGTGCCAGAACTACTGAAGCCCGCACGCCTAGAGCCCGTGCTCCACAACAGGAGAAGCCACCGCAATGAGAAGCCTGCACCCTACAATGAAGAGTAGCCCCCGCTCGCCACAACTAGAGAAAACCTGCTTGCAGCAACGAAGACCAAACACAGCCAAAAATAAATTTTTTAAAAAAGCAAATGTGTGAAGGAATGAAAATGAATGAATGAATGGAAGGGTATTCTGGTCAGAGTTATTGTCTATTATCACGAAGACTGGGGGAGATCTCGTGATGCCATTACTGCTTGCTCCTATGGAGCATAATCAATTTTCAAATATTTATCCAGTGCTTATACATACCAGGTACCGGGCTAGGTCCTAAGGATACGAGGCCTTTTCCAGCTTCTAGAATGCCACCTGGATTCCTTGGCTCTTGGCTCCTTCCTCTTTCTTCAAGGCCAGCAGCGTAGCATCTTCAAATCCCTCTCAGCCTCTGAATCTCCTGCCTCCCTCTTTTACTCATAAAGACTCCTGTGATTATTGGGCCCACCAGATAATCACCATCTTAAGGTCATCAACTTAATATCTTCAGAGTCCTTTTTACCATGTAAGGTAATGTATTCACAGATTCTGGGGATTAGGACATGACTATCTTTGGAGGGGGGCATTATTCTGCTTACCACAAGCAATTAAAAGAAAATGTACAGGATAAAATAACATAAAACCTAAAATAGTTTGGGTAACCTTGTAAGGCCTGTTGTGGGAGGGTAGCGGAGATCTAAAGGATGAGCAGAAGTCAGCCAGGATGATGGGGTGGGAATGAGGGTGAAGATTTCCAGAGAGAAGGAACATGTGCAAAGGCCCTGAGGTAGGAGAAACTCCATTTACAGGAGCTCAGGTCAGGGTGGGCCATTTGACAGAACTTACCAACAGTAGAGAGAGGATTTGCTTAGAGTCAAGCATACAGTTTCAAAGCAAGAAAAAACTTAAGTTCTGGATTCTATCTACTTCCCCGTTGCAGCAACCAGAGCAAGATTTAGTTTTGTTTGTTTTAGCTAGCTAAATGTGGTTCCATCCACTGGACAGTTCTCATTTTCTGAAGCCTTTCTCAAAGCCATCATTACACATAGTTTCAAAGGATTGTTACCTAAAAGAGAGAGAGAGACCAAGCTCAGAACACAAAGCCAAAGCCAAGGCCCCAGTCCTACCTGGGGAAGGTCTACTCCTTGCTGGGGGTCGCCTATTATTCTGATCATGTTTTCATGTTAGCAGTTTTCTTTTTGCAGCCACTCTTGTTGTGAGGAGCTGAAGGACAGAACTAACACAGCAGGAAAAAACAGCTGTTAGTAGACCAGGGCATTTAAAAAATAGTTTTAAAATAAATCATAGAGCTCTTTTTCCCCTTATGTCACTGTTGAACTTTTCTCAGGCCAGCTCTCATTGGGAATCATTGTAGCCACTGTCTGCATGACATTTTGATTCCCAGTATTTTGATAAATATTTGTAGTTAGTATTTCCACGGCACTTTGATTCCCAATATGTTAATAAATGTTTGGGTGTCATTCCATGTATCCCTTTCAGCTGCTTTGTATTATGAGCACAGCAATGCCAGCTGCCAGGGAGACTCATTAAGTTGACATCTTCAATACTTCTGTAACTTATGAGAGCAATGTAGCTCTAACCCCCAGAGGGTAGAGGGTTATGAGATCTTATGACCAGAGTATCTATCCTAGATACTAACCAAACCAGAACTTCAAACCCATTTCTCTTATTATTCCCTCTCTCTTTGGTTATTATAAAGCTGCAGGAAGAGCCCTCATTTAATCCATTTTTTGGTTTTTTTGTGTGCTTATCATAAAGAGGCAGAATAGAATTGTAGCGAAGAGCAAAAGCTTTGAATTCTGAGAGACCTGGATCTGAACTCCCCACTTCTCTGTTTCCTTTGTATGTGATCATAAGCAGACTCTTCAACCTCTTTGAGTCTGTTCTTCCTCTGTCAAACTAGAAGATAACCCTCTCAAGAGCATCATCGTAAGGATCAAAGGAGATAATACACATAAAATTGTTAGCACAGAGCCTGGAACAGGTAAGTGCCCAATGAATGTACATCACTGAGACTGAATTACTGTTTTGACAACCTCAAAGCAAATTAATGTGACACATTCACTTATTTGAATGCTTCTGTGTATACCTGTGGTGAGTATAGATATGACAGTCCAGAAGACAAGACGTGGCCAAACAACGGTGCTCCAGAAAAAGAGAAATACCTTTGATTGACCAACAACCTCAAGATGGAACAACACTGGGAGGAGTGTTAACTTTCTTAATGCAAGGTAAGGCCACTCTAATCGAGTATCCAAAAGAAAGGAGGGAACGGCCCTACTATGTGCCACTCATCCATGGTGTCTGGTTCCAAATGTACCTGGTTCTTAGGGGCCTTGACAAATTGGATTTTATTTGGAGAGTGGTGATTAGGATGATGAAGGATCTAGAGATGCCCCAGGAAGAATAACAGAAGGAACCGGAAAAAGATTAACCAGGACCACGGTGGCTTTCTTCAACTATTTGTCCTGTGGAATATGGAGTTAATGTCCATAGAGCTCCCAACCGCTGACTTAGAATCAATGAATGGAATCTATGAAACAGTGGATTTCAGCTCAAGAGTGGGAAGAACTTTCAGATAATTTAGAGCCACCTAAATAATAGTGGTTCCTCGTCATTCAGGTCTTCCTACACATGCCTTAGAAAGGCACATGTAGAGATGCAGAGAGGGGTTACCTTCCTTGGGGAAAGTATGGACCATGTGGATTCCACGGTCCTTTCCCAGTCTGCCACTTGGGTGATATAGCACAGGGAACTCTGCTCAATACTCTGTAACAACCTATATGGGAATAGAACCTAAAAAAGAGTGGATATATGTATATCTGATTCACTGTTCTGTGCAGCAGAAACTAACACAACATTGCAAATCAACTCTACTGCAATAAAAATTAATTCTAAACCTTCCCAGACAAAATCACCACATCAAAGGAAGGTGTCTATTTGGCCCCTTGGATGGTGAGCCTTAAGAACTAAAATACTAAAGAACACTTATTCTTGCACACAGAATAAGCTCAAGGGTCAGAGACTAACTGGACCATGCCAGGCTGTTATTTATATAGTCCTACCATTTTGGGAAATAGAATTTATCCCATGATGTATGTGTCTAAGTCCACAAAGTAACAAGCCTGGTTATTAGGGTTATCTTGAGGGGCTCTATAAATAAGAAGTGGTTTAGGAGAGTCTGAAATGGATGGAGATCAAATGAAAGCTCTGAAACTCATTTCTTCTTCCTCACAAAAGAAAGGAGTTCAAAGGTAAGATGAATATTTATCAGGCAGATCTTGGAAAGTATGCGAGACTGAAGTCAAAATGTTTGGGTTTAGTTCTGTCTCTATTGGTAACTAGACGTTGGCTAAACCAGTTTTGCTGTCTGGGCTTCTGTTCCATCCTTTGCAGTCCCAGTAATCTCTAGGGCCTCTTCTATCTCTAAGTACAAGATCCACAACTGACAACTGTCTCCATGTAAAATGCCAGATGAAGATAATTAATGTTTGTACTGAGCCCACTTGTCCTTGGACATGTCATTTAACGTAAAATTTAGTTTTATATATTTTAAAATGGTAAATAATAATCTTGAGAGGGCAGGTGGGCAGGATTATAAGCCGCACATCAGTTTAAACTCAGACAATGTGTGTGAAAGATGTTAACGGTCCTGACATTTGAACACAGCCTGTAATATGGAGTATGCCACCACAAAGCCCTGAATTCCTATCCCAAATAAATCAACCTGTGGAAGAACATTGCTAGCTGTCTATGGAATATCCATTCTCCCCTCCTTCTTCACTATGGAACACTGGTTTCATTTGGGATGGAATATGTGCAACTTCCATGGTGTAGGTGGCCCTGTTTCATGGTGGCCTATGAGAGACTGGTAGAAGTTCATTAGTACTTCTGAGAAGCTATTGATTTTCTGATAAAAAGGGATAAACTGAACTAACATACTTTTGCCCTTTCCCTCTTCCTGCCTGGAGTGCGGTCATTATGCCTGGAGGTGCCAAAGACATCTTGAGCTCCAGCATGAGGCTGCAGAGCAGGAGAGCACAGAAGATGGGGTCTTTGATGACTGCCTCAAGCAGTTAGGTCAGCCCAGGGCTGCTGACACTTCTTGTTACTGGAAACTATAAACCCCTATTTGTAGACAGGTGTCCATCACATGCAATATAATGCAACCCTGACTTTTAAAACACCGGGAAACAACTACTTCCCAGTCAGCCCAAACTAATTAAACCATAGTAGGAATTTCACTTGATACAATGTCCTACCTCCTAAGAGTGCAAATAACCACCTGCAGCCCACTCAACTCAATGACACAGTAGAGAATCCTCCTCTCATACCTTCCTCTCTGCTTCTTTCTTCTAAATATGCTATTCATGGTTTTCTGACAAGACATCATCTTCACCCTCAACAAGAATAGCAAGCAAGTAGTGAGTATCAACTATGTTTCTTAAGAAACTTTTGATTAATTGACTGACTGCCAGCAGCATTGCTTAATTCAGGGACATTTAATAGAAAAAAGAAGGCATTAGCTCAAACTTTCTTGAATAACTCCTTTAAGGCTTATACTTACTGTTCCAGAAAACTATATTTAAGTACTAAGAAGGCAAACACAATATTATTAATTGTTTAATCTTTATTATAACTAACATATTTCATGTTAAGTTGGTTACACGAGTTGTTTTAACAGCTATTCACTTTATAGCACACTGGAGTCTTTTATAAAATTCTGTGTATATTACATTTATGTCTGTTTTAAAGAACTCAAGAATAATGTTACAGTTTTAAGTGGTTATGTAAATTTATATGTATCTTTGCTTTCACAATATGTGTTGGTTGTATTTATGGTTTATGCAATGCTGAGTTCTCAGTCAGGATGCTACTCTGCTATAATAATTTTCCTTGGGAGAAAATAGATTCTATTTTGTAGCATTCTGCTTTATGACACAGTTTCGAAGAATGCCTGCACTCCTCTTAAGAACAGACAATAAGATAGGTATATTTTTCTTCTTCCTATAAGGATTGGGCTCCTATGTCCCTGCTGGACAGGACAAGCTCTTCCACTCAAGCCTTCCCTCAAACTCATGACATTTCCTTCATCTGTCCTATATGTATCTTTTCACTAACCATCTCAGTCCACTTCCCGAGTGTGCATACCTGCCGCAGACCGCGGCTTCTGTTCTCGTAGCTTCTTCCTCCATCTCCCCCCCAGCAGGCTGATCTTGTCTGTCACCCGCACAGGGGCTCTTCTCCCTGTGACTGCATGGGCGCTAGCTGCTTGGCTTCTCAGTCTCACTGAGGGTTTCCATGAGAAATGCAATAATCACACCAAGTATTCTGTGTTGGTTTTCTTTTAACTTTCTGAGGATTCAGGAGATCCCAGTCGTGGCACAGCACTGGACATCTCCTCTCTCCCTTTGTCTCTGTCCTTCCCTCTCTTCCTCTCCCCACACCCCTCCCAAATTCACCCAGGAGCTCCTTGTGGAGTAATAGGACATACCCCACCACCGTAGACTCAGCTCTTAGCTCGGGCAAGAATGGCACTTTCCTAAGCGAGGCAAGCTCTCCCTGAGAGGGATGCTTGCATCAGTGGCTAATAGAATTTTCCTCCCATCTTGTTACACTTATAATCATCATACCCAAAAGGCATTTACTCACATATGTTCATAACCAAAGAAAGTTCTGGCTCACAGAATGGTTTCATGATCTTGCACTTTAAGCTTCGCTTTTACAAGGGCAGCAAGAGTACAGACAGAGGGTTTGGACCATTCTTTAGCTTGCGGGTGGTCATGGAAGCTAACAGATGTGCAAATGGAATGTCCCCTGCCATCCCAATAAACAATGAATGTTGCCCGCCAGCAAGTCATCAGCCACTGCAGCTGCCCTCCTGATGGTGCGCCCTGAGGGGAGTTCAGGGAGAAGAAAACCAGAAAACATTCTGTGCTCTGAATACTGGCCCTAAATACTTAAGAAGCCCATCTAAGAAATAATTTTAATGAGCCCAGACTCCTGCATCTTCCCGTATATAGAAAAGCACTAAAATCATTAACTTGAGATGTCTGTTTTTTTGTGAATAGCAGTAATCTTTTGATGTTCGACTACACTTTTTGTCCAGGAGAAACTCCTGTGTATACTGGCTCCTCCCAGAAGAGTTCCTCAAAGCTGTCTGAGAGGCTGTCTCCCGGGCTACAGTCCTCAGTAAATCCCCAAATAAAACTTAACTCGCAAATTTTAGGTTGTGCGTTTTTCTTCAGTTGACACAGAATGAATCAGGATAAAAAAGACCCTCGAAGGCTTCCCTGGTGGCACAGTGGTTAAGAATCTGCCTACTAGTGCAGGAGACATGGGTTCGAGCCCTGGTCCGGGAAGATCCCACATGCCGCGGAGCAACTAAGCCCGTGCGCCACAACTACTGAGCCTGCGTGCCACAGCTACTGAAGCCCGTGTGCCTAGGGCCCATGCTCTGCAACAAGAGAAGCCACCGCAATGAGAAGCCCGTGCACTGCAATGAAGAGTAGCCCCCACTCACCCAAACTAGAGAAAAGCCCGGGTGCAGCAACGAAGATCCAACACAGCCAAAAATAAATTAATTTATTTATTTAAAAAAAAAAAACAGAACAAAAAAGAAAGACCCTCGAGACCCAATTCACATCTTGTATATTTACTTCTGTTACAGTCACATGCTAAGTGTTCCTAGTTTTACACAGACTGAATCGGGGAGTATACATAGCATCTGATACTAAAACTCAATCATTTAAATGAAGAGACCTTAATGACAGGTAAGGGGAGATGGCCTGTGGGGTGGGTCAGGCACTTCTGTTCGCTGTGTGTGTGCACAAGTGCAGGTGCTCAGGGATGTGGCATGGCTCACAGCGCAGTAGAGGAGCAGAGCTAGTGCAGCCGTGTTGGCTTATGTTCTTCAAGTCACTCTCACTCTGAATGGTTTTGATGAAGTCCTATTCCTCATCTCACCTCCTGCAGCTACAGGTCTGGCTCCTGTCACTTCACCCCTATGGGGACCCCACCCCTCTTCCATCTTTTCCTGAAGTATTATTAACACTAGACTTCTGTATTATTTTTTGATTTCTGAATTTTTTGTCAGCCTTTAAAAAATTTTTTTGTTTATTTATTTATTTATCTATTTTTTTTCGGTACGCGGGCCTTTCGCTGTTGTGGCCTCTCCCGTTGCGGAGCACAGGCTCCGGACGCGCAGGCTCAGCGGCCATGGCTCACGGGCTCAGTCGCTCTGCGGCATGTGGGATCTTCCCGGACCGGGGCACAAACCCAAGTGTCCCGGGCATCGGCAGGTGGATTCTCAACCACTGCGCCACCAGGGAAGCCCAATTTTTTTAACATCCTTATTGGAGTATAATTGCTTTACAATGGTGTGTTATTTTCTGCTTTATAACAAAGGGAATCAGCTATACATATACATTTATCCCCATATCTCCTTCCTCTTGCGTCTGCCTCCCACCCTCCCTATCCCACCCCTCTAGGTGGTCACAAAGCACCGAGCTGATCTCCCTGTGCTATGCAGCTGCTTCCCACTAGCTATCTGTTTTACATTTGGTAGTGTATATATGTCCATGCCACTCTCTCACGTCGTCCCAGCTTCCCCTTCCCCCTCCCCATATCCTCAAGTCCACTCTCTGGTAGGTCTGTGTCTTTATTCCCATCTTGCCCCTAGGTTCTTCATGACCATTTTTCTTTTTTTTCTTTAGATTCCATATATATGTGTTAGCCTACGGTATTTGTTTTTCTCTTTCTGACTTACTTCACTCTGTATGACAGACTCTAGATCCATCCACCTCACTACAAATAACTCAATTTCGTTTCTTTTTATGGCTGAGTAATATTCCGTTGTATATATGTGCCACATCTTCTTTATCCATTCATCTGTTGACGGACACTTAGGTTGCTTCCATGTCCTGGCTATTGCAAATAGAGCTGCAATGAACATTTTGTGGTACATGACTCTTTCTGAATTATGGTTTTCTCAGGGTATATGCCCAGTAGTAGGATTGCTGGGCCGTATGGTAGTTCTATTTTTAGTTTTTTAAGGAACCTCCATACTGTTCTCCATACTGGCTGTATCAGTTTACATTCCCACCAACAGTGCAAGAGGGTTCCCTTTTCTCCACACCCTCTCCAGCATTTATTGTTTATAGATTTTTTGATGATGGCCATTCAGACTGGTGTGAGATGATATCTCATTGTAGTTTTGATTTGCATTTCTCTAATGATTAATGATGTTGAGCATTCTTTCATGTGTTTGTTGGCAATCTGTTTATCTTTTTGGAGAAATGTCTATTTAGGTCTTCTGCCCATTTTTGGATTGGGTTGTTTGTTTTTTGATATTGAGCTGCATGAGCTGCTTGTAAATTTTGGAGATTAATCCTGTGTCAGTTGCTTCATTTGCAAATATTTTTTCCCATTCTGAGGGTTGTCTTTTGGTCTTGTTTATGGTTTCCTTTGCTGTGCAAAAGCTTTTAAGTTTCATTAGGTCCCATTTGTTTATTTTTGTTTTAATTTCCATTTCTCTAGGAGGTGGGTCAAAAAGGCTCTTGCCATGATTTATGCTGTAGAATGTTCTGCCTATGTTTTCCTCTAAGAGTTTTATAGTGTCTGGCCTTACATTTAGGTCTTTAATCCATTTTGAGTTTATGTCAGCCTTTTTTTAAGTCAGTCAGTTTACACAACAACTAAATTTACTCACAAGTTCCTTTTTTGCCCTGTGAAATATCTTATAAATACAAAATACATTGAAACAGTATTTTGAAAAATTAAATGCTAAAAATAAATTTACTCATAAATTTTCTTAGGCTTATTTTTCACTCTAGAAACCCAAACTGCCAACAGAGTTGGACTAACAACTACTCCACAGGCAGATTTATATTACTTATATAAATTATCTGTAAAAATTCATCAGAATAGAAAAATTGTTTTAATTTCCTTATTTCAAATGTCAAAGGCTACCTTACTTTATTACTTTATATACTAATTGTTGAGTATGTAATAGTCAGTTTGCGGGGTCTCATTTACATGTCTGGGTTTCCCAAATCAGTTAATTTACCTATTGATCTATCTATCTATCTATCTATCCATCCAGTATGAGACTATTTCTGTGTCCAGAAAGAACATAATTTACAATAATAAAAATTTGCAAGATATACATTTTCAGAAATTTTATGCATAATATTGTAGATCTTCCATAACTATTCTTGTCTTAGAAAATCAAAAAAGAATTTTACCCTTTCACAAGCGGTGTTGACATCACTTTCTTTCATCAGATATCTTTTTTCAAATCCTTAATAATTTCATCAGAATAAATGACTAGAAGTGAATTATTGGAACAGAAGGTATAACTATTCAGACCTATTTTTTTAAATCATTACCATTATTATTAGAACAATGTTACTAATTTAAATTCCACTAAAAGAGTATGAAACTCCCTATTATTCTGCTGTATTTCTTTCTTTTTTTAAAAAAAATTATTTTTATTTTTGGCTGTGTTGGGTCTTCCTTGCTGCGCGTGGGCTTTCTCTAGTTATGGCAAGCGGGGGCTACTTTCGTTGCAGTGCGCAGGCTTCTCATTGTGGTAGCTTCTCTTGTTGTGGAGCACAGGCTCTAGGTACATAGGCTTCAGTAGTTGTAGCATATGGGCTCAGTAGTTGTGGCTCGAGGGCTCTAGAACACAGGCTCAGTAGTTTTGGCGCATGGGCTTAGTTGCTCCGCGGCATGTGGGATCTTCCCGGACCAGGGCTTGATCCCATGTCCCCTGCATTGGCAGGCAGATTCTTTTTTTTTTTTTTTTTTTTTTTTTTTTTGCGTTACGCGGCCCTCTCACTGTTGTGGCCTCTCCCATTGCGGAGCACAGGCTCTGGACGCACAGGGTCAGAGGCCATGGCTCCCGGGCCCAGCCGCTCCGCGGCACATGGGACCTTCCCAGACCGGGTCACAAACACATCCCCTGCATCGGCAGGCGGACTCTCAACCACTGCGCCACCAGGGAAGCCCAGCAGGCGGATTCTTAACCACTGCACCACCAGGGAAGCCTCCATTCTGTAGTTATTTCTAATATTCAAAATCTAACTCCTGATGTCTACATGCTATTTGTCTCTCAATTGAATTAATTCCATTGGCAGGTTGTACTTTCCAGAAAAGTCTCATGGATGATCCATTTCTTGATTTCTTCCATGTTTGATAATATTTGTTCTCTTTATACTCAAGAAAAGTCTGACTACGTTCAAAATTCTTGGCTTACATTTAGTTTTGTTCAGGACCCAGAGACATTACTTTATTGTTTGTAATTGAGTGTTACATTAATCCCGTTTACCATATTTTTAACATTTGCATTATCTTGGCTGAATTTCAACATTGAATAATTTTGGGGTTTTCTTTTTTTATTTTTTCAAGTAGGAGTTGTGTATGTCATATACCCTGAGTTCCTTCATGTCTGAAGATGTTTGTCTCTTAAACTTTGAATTCAAGACAGTTTACTTAGGTCTAACATCCTTTTGTGTGTGTGTGTGTGTGTGTGTGTGTGTGTGTGTGTGTGGTACGCGGGCCTCTCACTGTTGTGGCCTCTCCCGTTGCGGAGCACAGGCTCCGGACGCGCAGGCTCAGCGGCCATGGCTCACGGGCCCAGCTGCTCCGCAGCATGTGGGATCTCCCCGGACCGGGGCACGAACCCGTGTCCCCTGCATCGGCAGACGGATTCTCAACCACTGCACCACCAGGGAAGCCCTTATCCTTGAGTCAAATTTTATTTCCAAAGTTTGGAGACTCTTCCATTATGTCTGGACAGTTAATAATGCTGTAGAGAAGTCTGAGGGCAGTTTAACTTTCTTCTTCTGTAGGTGACTTTTTTTTCTGCCTGAATGCTTAAAGAATGTTATCTTTAAAGTCCAATTACTTACCTTAGAGTTAAACATACTGATATTAATTTTCTTCTAACAGAATGTGTACTTTAGTTCTGGAGATTCAAATCTTCATTTTGAGGATTTTTTTTCTTTGATTATATCTGTTAATACCTTTTTGCATCCATTTGATCCCTGTTAGATAACTGTATGTTTTAATGGTTTGCCAGAGATCTGGAATAATAGAGGAGGGGCTGCAGCATAGCACGGATCAGAAAACAACTTCAAGTTGAATGTTAGGCTTTGTTCTCAGAGTCCTTCAGCCAACTCTCCACTGTGGGGAATTTACATTGTTGTCTTAACTTTCAGGCGCTGGCCTGCTGTGTGCTGCTGAGACCTACCTTCCTCTCCACCCTGATCTTTTTCCCATTTATCTTCTTCTTGGAGTCCCCAGGGCTCCTAAACCTTTTCCTTCTGCCAGTGGTGACTATCAGACTATATGGAAAGGACTTGGGGAGGAAAATTTGATTGGAGGTGAGGGGTAAAGACCCTCTGTCCAAGTGTCCTTTGTTTAGAAGCACCTTGTTTTTATAAACTTAGATTATATGTTACTTGGAGTGGGTTGGGGGCTCTACTGGAGGTTATAGAATAACAGCTGAAGCCACTTCTGTTGATAGTCACCACTCATTTTACCACTGCAAATCCGCAATCTCTCTAGTTTACCTACAGAACAGTTAGGTTCTCTGTCAAAATACCTCTTTCCAGAATATGCCAGACAGAGCCCACCTTTTGTAACCCAAAACTCTTTCCAGGTATTTCTCAAACAAAAAAAATCAGCCTTGTCTTTTCCACTTTCCAGAATGAGAAAGCAGCTTCAAACATTTCTTTTTTAAAAAAACAATTGTTCCTTTTCTGTAAAACTTGTGGAATAAAGATGATTAGTATCCAAAGAGTGCTCAGTTGTAGAATGTTTTTAGGATGTTGTCAAGTTTTACCATGGGGAAAAAGAAGTCCCCAAATCATAGACTTCGTGGACCTTAGCAATGGTTGCTTACCTCCCTCAAGTGTGGATCAGAAAACTGAAGCCCGATGGAGTTCTGTGGTAGATCCAAGGCCCCTCAATGGAGAGCTGGAATTAAAGCCTCCTCAGGACACCTACTGCTGGTCTGATAATCGTTTAAATAGAGACAGGATATAATTTAGATTGTTTCCCTTGCTTGTTGAGTACAACCAGTATGGCTCAGAATTCTTCCAACATGACTTATAATTTTAAATTATATGCAAATGACACTATTAGATATGCAAAAATATGTGCATATAGAGTAGTTGTACAGGTGAAATTTATCTGCCAATAGGGAAATTTATGTCTTATTGTCAAAAGATAAACAGGGCTTCCCTGGTGGCGCAGTGATTGAGAGCCCGCCTGCCGATGCGGGGGACGCGGGTTCGCGCCCCGATCCGGGAAGATCCCACATGCCGCGGAGCGGCTGGGCCCGTGAGCCGTGGCCGCTGAGCCTGCGTGTCCGGAGCCTGTGCTCCGCAAAGGGAGAGGCCAACAGCGGTGAGAGGCCCGTGTACTGCAAAAAAAAAAGAAAAAAAAAGATAAACAGAGCTTACTTTAGTGCTGCTCAGATTACAATTCAAATTGTTACAGAAAAATGAGAGTAAAATCTCATGGACCCTCAGTGTTGAGTCTGAGTTTTTCCCACTGCCTATATCTCTTTCACATCATTAGGATGCTTGGAGATTTCTGACCCTTAAGACACTGCTCTCTATCTCCAAATCATACTTCTAATGCATTTAAATTTTCTCTTCTGATCATAAAAATTATGTATATTCCTTGAAGAAGCTCTGGGCAATAGAGAAAAGTGTAAAGATAGGAAAACAAAAACTGCCTGAAATTCTATCACTAGAGATAAATAAGCACAGATTACATTTTAACCATAATGTATTTCCCTAGACATTTTTCTTTGCATTTTAAATAATGATGCCAAACTTATACCTTTTTCCATAATGGTATTATATGCTACACATTGTTTTGTAGCCTACTTTTTTAAAAAAAACTACATAGAATAAACATATTCCCATGCGATTAAATATTTTTCAGAAATTGATTTTAGCAACATCATTATTTTAAAATGTTTTCCTCCTGAGGGGGAACATACTAGGGCTAACCCCATTTACTGATCCCTTGAATTACTCATGATGATCTTTGAGAGGTAACTCAAGGTCAAGTCCAGACACTGCTTAACATGGTTTCATGGGCTTCCCTTGTTTGCTCCTCCAGTTTCTTCTCTTCTCATTGCTCTGTCCACACTCAAACTCTAAGCACCAGAGAACCCAGACTCGGTTCTCGGAGTGACTCATTCTGTCATTCAGCCAGCGTGTCTGTCTGTTCTCCCACCTCCCTGCCTCCTTGAGGCCTTCCAACCTGCAATGGCCTCTTTCTGGAAAGCTCCCCCATATATCAGCTAACTCCTACCTCATCTTCCAGCTGTCAGCTTGGACTTCCCTCCTCAGGAAGCTTTCCCTGACCCTCAGGATAAGGTCAGGCACCCTTTCCCTTCAGCCCTACAGCGACCTCACTTCCCCTTCCATAGCACTGATCGTGGCATCCACTTAACCTGTTTTCCTGCCTGCCTCCTCAGAAGGAGTGAGACTTCTATCAGGATAGGGACCATATCAACCCATCATGTACACAAAATTTTAACCCCAGCACTGGTTAACAGTATGCAGCACATATTATTTATTTATTTATTAGCTTATTTTTTAAGTTATGTATATCTTCACGAGAATGCAAGGTCCACAAGTAGGAGCTCTGTCTGTCCTGTTTGCTTCTATATCTAACCCCAGGGCCTAGAACTCTGTTAACACCTTAAAGAGTACCATTTCATATTTTTTCCATGTTTCTGACTGTATATATACAATATATGACTTGTGTGTTGTTTTTACAGCAATGGAATGGCTGCACACATTTTTGGTAACCTGCTTTTTTCACGCAACTGCGTATTGTAAATAGCATTTCATGTTAGAAAATAGTGAAGGGCAGCAGAGCATGCAACCCCAAAATATGCTGCTTTGTATATTTTTTTTAATTTTCAGCTGTAGTTGCTGGAAAAGCAGCAAATGCAGGGAGAGGCTTTCTCTGAACTCCCTTTATCTGCCTAAAGACAGATTCTCCAAAAGGAACTCAGTGGTGGTAAGTCCCCCTCCCCGGGAGTTTCATCAACCAGAAGAGACTGACTTTTACCACAGGAGAGGAGACCAGACAAGCTTTGCCACAAATCATCATACCTCCCACCTGCTCTTCTAAGTGCCCAGCCACCTCTCCTAAAAATCATTCACTCCCTGCTGAGAGGGCTACATTCCCTTCCCCTTTCTCTACTAAAATGGTATTTAAGTCTGAATTCTAAGATCCACCTCAAGGAGTCACTCATTTTTCCCTGGGTCTCTACTATGTATACATGATATATACGTTAATAAAATTCCTGGTTTTCTCTTGTTAATGTCTTTATTACAGGGGTCTCAGCTAAGAACTTAGAAGAGTAAAAGGAAAATTATTTTTCCTCCTCTACAGTAGTCTATAAAACTTTTCTCAGTCCATCTTCCACTGTTGGACCTTTTGGTTACTTTCTACTGTAATCCGGTAGCTATGTCCTAACCATCCAGAAGAGCAAGCAGAGAATGTGAGCAGAAAATGTCTGTATGGTGCATATACACATAGTTACCAGAAGGTGGCGCAAGAGAGCGCTTTCCTTTTCCACCCAGTCATCTCTTGTTCTCAGAGCTCGATCCCTCATAGCGGGTGCGGGAGTGGCTTTGCCCTGGCCTCCTCTTTTGTCCTCCCTTCTAGCTTTTTCCCTCTGTTCCTCTCCTCGGCTCCCTTACCTCATCCAGGCTCTTCTTCCTCAAACCTCTGGTTCAGATTTTGAGATGCTCAGTTCCCTCTGGTTTGTCACATAACAAAGCCAGGGAGGGGATAAAGGAAAGGGGCCCTGCCCAGCCTAACCCCCGTGGGATTCAGCCCCGAGACTTGAGCTCCAGAAAGAGTCTGTGTGAGTTTCTGACCTACTGTCTGCCCAGCCTACAGTACTAACAGAACAATTGCCCAAAGATCTGTCCAACTTGTTGGGGAAATGGCATTTCAGCCAATCCGCAAACATTTGTTTCATTTCTTTCCAATCTCAAGATTGAAAACTACCATTCAGCTAAAGCTTTGAGCCCAGAAGTAAACCGATGTACATATGGTCACCTTATCTTTGACAAAGGAGGCAAGAATATACAATGGAGAAAAGGCAGCCTCTTCAATAAGTGGTGCTGGGAAAAATGAACAGCTATGTGTAAAAGAATGAAATTAGAACACACCCTCACACCACACACAAAAATAAACTCAAAATGGATTAAAGACCTAAATGTAAGGCCAGACACTATCAAACTCTTAGAGGAAAACATAGGCAGAACACTCTGTGATGTAAATCACAGCAAGATCCTTTTTGACCCATCTCCTAGAGAAATGGAAATAAAAACAAAAATAAACAAATGGGACCTAATGAAACTTAAAAGCTTTTGCACAGCAAAGGAAACCATAAACAAGAAGAAAAGACAACCCTCAGAATGGGAGAAAATATTTGCAAATGAAGCAACTGACAAAGGATTAATCACCAAAATATACAAGTAGCTCTTGCAGCTCAATGTCACAAAAACAACCCCATCCAAAAATGGGCGGAAGACCTAAACAGACATTTCTCCAAAGAAGACATACAGATGGCCAAAAAATACATGAAAAGATGCTCAGCATCACTAATCATTAGAGAAATGCAAATCAAAACTACTGTGAGGTATCACCTCACGCTGGTCAGAATAGCCATCATCAAAAAATCTACAAACAATAAATGCTGGAGAGGGTGTGGAGAAAAGGGAACCCTCTTGCATTGTTGGTGGGAATGTAAATTGATACAGCCACTGTGGAGAACAGTATGGAGGTTCCTTAAAAAACTAAAAATAGAATTACCATATGACCCAGCAATCCCCCTACTGGGCATATACCCTGAAAAAAACCATAATTCAAAAAGATACACGTACTACAATGTTCACTGCAGCACTATTTACAATAGCCAGGACATGGAAGCAACCTAAACGTCCATCAGCAGATGAATAGGTAAAGAAGATGTGGCACGTATATACGGTGGAATATTACTCAGACGTAAAGAGGAATGCGATTGTTATTTGTAGTGAAGTCGATGGATCTAGAATCTATCATACAGAGTGAAGTAAGTCAGAAAGAGAAAAACAAATACCGTATGCTAATGCGTATATATGGAATTTTTAAAAGCGGTACTGATGAACCTAGGGGCAGGGCAGGAATAAAGATGCAGATGTAGAGAACAGACATCAGGGCACAGGGGTAAGGGGAAGCTGGGATGGAGTAGCATTGGTATATACACACTACCAAATATAAAATGGATAGCTAGTGGGAAGCTGCTGCATAGCACAAGATCAGCTCGAAGCTTTGTGACCACCTAGAGGGTTGGGATGGGGAGGGAGGGAGGGAGGCTCAAGAGGGAGGAGATATGGGGATATATGTATACATATGGCTGATTCACTTTGTTGTACAGCAGAAACTAATACAACATTGCAAATCATTTATACTCCAATAAAGATGTGAAAAAAAATAAAGCTTTGCATCTATCCTTGATCATTTCTTTAGGAGAAACTTAGGAGAAGAATAATGTTTGGTTCAGAGTTTATATGCATTTTTAAATATGCATTTTTAAGTCTGGTGATACATATTGGGAAATTGTCCTCCATAATGGTTGTACATTCCTACCAGTGGTGTCTGATAATATTCCTGGCATTGGGATAATCATTCTTTTTGGTAGGCAATTTTAACAGGGAAGAGCCAAATCTGACTACATGTTGGATCTGTTTTGTTTTTTTTTTACTTTAACCCTTGCTTCCCATTGCTTTTGTTCACTAAAAGGATACTGTCTATACAAAATGGCCTGCCTCAGGGAACCCTGCCCCTCTGCTTGAATGTTAAACCAAAATGCCTTTGTTCAGGGAAACATCCGGACCCTGTTCACCTGTGGATGGCTGTAAGAAAGAAGGAATTAACGTTAACACATCCCCTCCCCGAGGCTGTCCATTCCAGGGGATATTTGTAAAACTTATGACCTTTTTACTTTACTTCCTCATCTCCTCCCCCTGTTTGTTCTACAAAGGAAACTGGCATCCAGACCCCAAAAAGATGGTTTGCGGAGATACTAGTCTGCCATCTTCTGGGTCTGCTGGCTTTCCGAATTAAAGTCGTGTTCCTGGCCTCAACATCTCGTCTCCAATTCATTGGCCTGTCGTAGAGTGAGCCTGGACTTGGTAACAGTATCTCACCGCATTAATTTGCATTTCCCTAGAGTATATGTTTTTAAGTACTAAGTAGGCAAAATGTAGTATCTCATTGTTGCACTATTTTGCATTTCTCTAAAGTATATGTTTTAAAATTTTAATAATTTCAAAGTGTATTCTTATTTTGAGTAAACCAATAGAATTTTAGGATCTTTGTTGATTAACTCTGAGACCATCTGAGACAGGGAGACACCAGGGTTTTTAACTACACACTACAGATAGCTGGAGTTGAGAAGAAATAGTGATCATTTAGTCAACTTTTTGTTTTACAGATTTAAAAAAGAAATAACGCTCAGTGGTTTTAAAAAAGTATATCCAATGAAAGCCACAATAACGGAATCAACCACAAAATGGGAATATTTTTCAGCTACAAAACTTGGAAAACTGCAGTGTATTTCAACTTAAACATTTTGTAGCATGCACTTTTCATAAAGTTGCTCAACAAGGTGCCACCAAAAAGAAAAAGTACACAAAGATAAGACTTCTTTCAAGGAATTTATGTACAGTTGCAAGGAATTACTATCAACACAGTGCTTGGCAAAAAGCAGTCAATCTTGAAAATACATAAAATGAAGCTTATTATTACATGATGGACAAAAATAAGAAAAAAAACACTTTACAGGTGGAATGCTTTTCTTAATTCCACTGGGGATAAAACCCTCACGTATGACCACAGTTAGGTGTACTTCCCACTGATCTGAATGTTGTGGTGTTTGAGAGGTTTCAGAAGACTGAGTTCGCTGTCAGATGCTTCTAGGTGGTCTTAAGAACTTATATATCAGGAGTTCCCAAGACTCACAGCCACTCCTTTGGGAATAGTCTATTTGTTACGGACCAGGGTCCTTGACCTCCTTGATCAATAGAAATTGATAAGAGACCAGACAGGAAATTCAGGCAAAGCTTTACTGGGACCTCTGCTACAGCAGTGGGGAGCGAAAAAACAAGCAACAAGTTTCCTTACTTGCTCGCTCCCTGGGGGCGGGGGCGGGGGCGGGCGGGGGGGGGGGTTGCCGCGAGCTTGTTCCTTATCTGGAGTGAGGGTAGGGGCTTGTCCAGGGGTCTGGCTGAAGAGGTAGCTTAGGTGGTTTGCTCACCCCTTTGGTAGTGTTGTGTGCAGGGGTCATGCACAGTACCCCGCTTTTGCTCCCAGCTCTTCAGAAGTGGCAGTTAGGTGTTGTGGGGGGTTTTTTGTCTTTTTGTATCTTCTTGTCCATAATTTGCCCCAACTGTGCTCGCACACAGTTGTTTTTAGTCCCTTATAGTTTCTTTACATTTTGTTGTTTGAGGAGACATTTGTCCAGGTGCCAGCACTGCAGCAAAGGGTCCCAGGTCGCAGGTCCCAGCCTGTCTCATATCCAGTCAACAAGCACTGATTGTTTATTCTAAACCAGGTGCTGTGGAGGACCTACCAAGATCAAAGACACGACAAACAACACAAACAGCGTGATAAGATTCACGATCGACCCGTCTGACCCATTGCGGGTCAGACCCTGGGAGTCATCAGCTTCGGAAAAGCTAGAAGGGGGAGGTCAGATGCCAGAAAGAACCCAGACCAGATGCCAAAGCTTTGCACCGAAGAGGAACAACTGTGCTGACACAGAGCTGAGGTCAGAGAGCCATCGAACTGCCGGAGTTAGACAGCAGGGCTAGCCGGCTGGGGCACAGGCAAGCCTGGAGAACAACTCTGATGTCAGAAGTGCCAGGGGTGGGGGGAGAGGCAGAGCAAAGACACCTAAAGCAAGAGACCTGGGAGAGCTTGTAGGAAGAGGCTTCCATTGTGGGGACTTTCTCCAAGACCTAGTGACCGGCCCCAGGGAACATGCCACCCCTGGTCTTACCCGTGGTATAACCCAACCAAGTATCTAACTGTAGAGGTGTGTACAAAGTGGTGGGGGACTTACCACATGGGATTTTCGGGGTTTCATGGAGGACATCGCAGAGAGTGTGGCTGCTGGAAGGGTGGAGGATAGAAAGTAAACAAGAGCAGGAAGAGGCTGGTGAATTGTTCCCCACAGCCAATATTCACTGAGCACTTTCTATGGGAGAGGCAGTGTGTAAAGCACTTCACTTGCACAATCGTACTTAGGCCCTACAGCAACCTCGTGGGATAAACTCCATTATTAGCCTTACATTGCACATTCAGGAACTGAGGTTTAAAAAGGTTATGTAACTTATCCAAGGTTTTACACTAGAATGTGTGTTCTAACTCCAGAGCTGGAATGTTAACTACTAAATTAGCTATTACTACCAACTTCTAAAGCTTCCTGGGGCACTATTTAGAGCGAGCTGTTTTCGAGGTGCTAAAAGTTCTGGGTTTTCTTTTGTAGGCAGTGGTGAGGAATTGAAGGTCTTAAAGCCAAGGACTGATGTGTGTTTGATGGTGTGGTAAATGTCATCTGAATTAACTTCAGAGTCCTCGGGTTCGAACACCAGCTCTTTGACTTTCTGAGGATGCCTGATCAAGATCATTTTCTGAGGCCTCCTGATCTAAATGAAGACTAACAATGTCTTCTTGCTGGAGTGTGGTGATACTTAAATATGACAGTGTACATGGAAGCATTTTATTAACTGCCAAGCTAAAAGTAAATATTAACTATCATGATTTCTACTGTATTTCAGAAAAATCAGTGCAGTTGGGGCAGAGTAACATGAGAGCCACTGGGGACTATTGTGATGATCCAGAAGGAGAAGGACGAGGCCCTACACTAAGGCTGTGGCAATGAGGATGGAGAGGGAGGACATATTTAATGGATACTTAGGACAGTTTACAAACTGGACTGCTGGGATATGGCGAGGAAAAGGAAAGGGGGTCAGGATGATTCAGAGCTTTCTGTTGAGTAATCAGGTAGAGGCTATGTCGTTAATGCAGGAAGAGGGTAGGCAGGATAATGCATTCTATTTCAGGAATATTGTGAAGAGGTGGCTATGAGGCATCCAGCAAGCGGAGGTGGTGAAATACAAGTGGGATGGTGTGCTAGAGGTTCAGATTTGGACATCTTTGGACATTTGTGTGACTAAAACTCTGAGAGTAGATGTCACATCCCGGTAGAACACATAAAACAATGGTTTTTTTTGCTTTAAAGCAAAAGAATCTTCTCCACTCACACACAAAAATAAATGCTTACGCAGAAACCCAATTTGCAAAACAGATCAAAATAAAGCTTTTCTAGTCAAATCTGGAGTGAGTTGCCTGGAGCCTACTTCTTGAGATAACCTCTAAATGGGCTTCCCTGAGCCCAGTTTGAGAATCACCAACTTGGAGCAAAAAAAGAAGGAGGAGGGTTAATTGCCATATTGAGTCTGAAAGAAAGCAGCTTACACAAGATCAGATCGGAATTTTCATTTTGGATTTTCTAAAAGCCACTTTGAAACTCCAATTCTTTTGGAAGCCTCACGTGGTCATATGTAGTACTAGTGTTTTTTCTGGCCTGCCTGATGTGACAGTGCCCATGCTTGCCCACTGGAAGTCACAGTGACATTCAAATAGAGTTGTCTGAGAACATAAGGTTATATGTATTTCCAAGTGCATGGACGCCGGTTTTCCTCATTAGAAGATGGTTGTCATGTACACATCTGCTGGGTCATTAGCATTAAGATAACTTACCCTGAGGCTCTCATGTGATTTCTAAATGAGATAAAATGTTCACTGTTTACTCAGTCGTTTAATAAAAATTATCCTAAATATTAACTTGTATGCTTTTTGAAAAGTTGAATTGAAGTTTTTCTCCCAATTAAATTAATTGAGAGAAATTTATTTAAAAATAAATGTCTAATAAAAATAATTTCTAATTTCTAATAAATTTATTTTATTTATTATAATTTAAAATAAAAACATTTATTATAATTTATTTACTTATAATTTATTTATAAATTATAAATATAATTATAATATAAATATAATTTATTTATTATAATATAAATATAAATATAATTTATTTATAAATTATAAATATAAATTATAAATAATTTAGTTATAAATTTTATTTATTAAATTACAATAAATAAATTTATAATTTATTTATTATAATTTATAATAAAAATAATTTATTATTTCAACACTGTTAAGGCCTTAATCACAAATCCAATCAAAGCAATTTGGTTTAGTTATTACATCAGAAAGACCTAATCACACGATAAAGAGAGACAGTAGGAATGAGCGAAGGAAAGAGGAGAGCAGGAGACGGAAAGAGAGAAGAAAAGACAACAGTGATGTATTGGTTGTTACTGTTAAAAACAATGAAAAACTCTAAACTCTCAGTGACTTAACAAAATGAAAGCTTATTCCAGACTCAGAGTTCAGTGTTGTGCGTGTTTGTAGTTGGCACATGGCCATTCAGCTTGTGACTTGGCCTCAGCGTCCTCCCTGGATGTGTGGCCATTTGGTGATGGGTGCAGGTGTCACAGGGAGTTTCTATGGGCCAGGCCGGAAAAGCGCACCACTTCTGTCCGCGTTCTTCTGGCCAGAACTAGTCACAGGCCGTGTCAATCTGCACGAAGGGCTGGGAATGTAGTCTAGCTGTGTGTCCAGAGGTGGATGTGGGTATAGGAACAGCTGGCCAGGGTATACTATAGGTGAGAGAGAGGACAGATGCGCAGGTTTTGTGAAAACCAGGAAAAACGAATCCCTTGCATGTAAAAAATTTCAGCCTGATTTATCTTCTTCTATGGAAGTCTGAATCTGAAGGACTGAGACAGGTGAATATTGAAGAACCTCAACTCGGCCATAAATGTCAGTTAATTCCTAAGTGAACTACCATGTTTTCAAATGCACCAAAGAAAATGTTGTTCACTTTTATAGACAAGGCTCAATTCTTAAAACAGTACTTTTAAAACATTGTATTTCCAATAATGACATAAGCTGTATTTGTATTTGATGCAGCTTAGCATACTTACATAAACGTCTCCTTTACAAACTTCTCCGAAAAACTTCTTCACATTCTTACCCAAAAAAAGAATTAAAAAAAAGCGAGACATATACCCACTGAGTCATAGAATAATTGAAATTCTGACAGGAAGATAACTGTAAAGCACTTCTTTAAAAAGGAACACCATTCTGCTTTATTTAAACTCCACAAAGTAGGTGAGTGTTTTATGGGTCGAGGTTTTCTAACACCGGGTGTTATGCAAGACTGCAAGACGCAGCTTGGCCTTGAATAGCGCTTGCCTTTGTTATTCTTGAGCTCCACGCACATGCCATTTGGTGACATCTTGATTTCTGGGAGGCTGTGGGATTAGACCTTCTGAAAAGAAAAGGTTATTCTACATCATGTATAAGAAAAAGCTTTGATGATTCATAAAATTAAAGCCTTTTAGTTCCTGGCAGGGGAGATTTCCCAGCCAGTGTGTTGAAAGGAAAATGGCTGTATTATAACTTACCCCCTGATGGAACCAAAGATCCCAGCTCGCTCTTTTGCAGGAAGGACAGAGCATTAGGCCAACGTTGATTAGACAACTTTTAAACAGCACAAAATAGACAAAGACGTTTTCAGCCTCCAAGAAAGAAACTGTGGATGAGTGCCTATAAGTTCAAATGCTATGGAGAACATAAGGATTGTTCCAGCAAACGTTTCCTCGGTATGGAATAATGCTGAGAAACAGACATCAGGCTTGTGTCCCTCATAATTTGTCCCATTCCACTGTCCATGCCATGGGTGTCTGATAAGGTTAACTTTTGCCTCAGAAAATAAACATTTGCTTTAGAAAATGTGGTCTAATCAGACTTGACTTAGCTGAGAATTCAGCAGGGTCTTCCATCCACTTTTTATCTTCTATTTTCATTCCACCCAGTGTTTTTGCTTTTTCTGCCTGGAGAGAGCACTTAGTAAATATACCAGTTTGTAATCTGCATCAGAACTTGATAACTGAAAAATTTGAAAGAGCTTTAAAACCAGTAAGAGAAATTCTTGGTGAGTTTTTCCTTTTTTGGCATATCAGAAGAAAATGCTGTGTTGTTCTTTTCTCCCCTTTATATACAGTTTCTTTTATGCCAGAATTCTACCCTTAATATATTTTGGTCTTTAACCACTCTGATTAGACGGCCATTGCAGAGAAAGCCGCAAAACAGCTGTGGCTCCAATTACGCCTGCGTCATGGGATTTCAGAGAGGATGTGATTGTGGCCCACCTTGACCTTTGAGGCAGTTGTAGGTGCTACGTGGACACAGAATCTATGATTAATAAAAGAATTCATTCATTCTTCTAAAATGTATTATTTGACTCATATAGTTAAAAAGTCATTCCATTTCTTTTTTTTCTTTTTTTATGAATGAATGAATGATTCTGCCCTCTGGGAGAAGAGGGAGCAAGTGTCATCTTTCTTTCACGGGATTTCATATCCTATTTTCTGATTCTTGAAGACCACTATTTCTTTTTTTTTTTTTAATTGGAGTAAAATTGCTTTACAATGTTGTGTTAGTTTCTGCTGTACAATGAAATGAATCAGCTCTGTGTATACCTATATCCCCTCCCTCTTGAACCTCCCTCCCAACCCACCCTCCCTATCCCACCCCTCTAGGTGGTCACAAAGCACCTAGCTGATCTCCCTGTGCTATGCAGCTGCTTCCCACTAGCTATCTATTTTACACTTGGTAGTGTATTTATATCCTAATCTCCATTCTCTATGTCTGGTCATTCCATTTCAATTCCCTTTCAACCCTCTTGTTAAGGAGAAAGCCTCAACTTAATGATAGTTACCTGTTTCTTCTTGCTGTTCTTTTCAGGGAGAGAACAAATTTCAGGCTGAGAGTCTTCAGCAGGCAACTTCATCGAGCTAAAACTTAGTAACATTTTTATTTTTAGTTCTCATCTATGTATAGCAAGTGAAACAGATTTTCCAGTTATCAAATGATATAAAATTTTCTTTTAAGACAAATCGGTTAAATGCTAAAAAAGGAGTCCCTTTAAGGGAAAATATTGAATGATAGAGTAAATGGTTTGTGAGTGAGTCCAGATTGAAAAACACAGGTATAAGTGGGAAGGACACTGATCTGAGAGCCAGGACACCTGGGTTTCCATCCTTTGCCACTAGCTAACTCTGTGACATGGGGCAAGTCAGTTAGTCTCTCTGGACCTCGACTTCCTTATCTTTGAAAGGCTGCAACATAGCAATGCCTCTCAACTTTGACTGCACTTTGGAGTCTCCTGAGAAGCGTTTAGAACTCCCAGCACTTGGGCCACATCCCAGACCAATTGCATCAGAATCTCTGGTGGTGGGACACAGGCACTGGTCTTTTGTAAAACTCCCAGATGCTTCCAGTGTGCATTTAAAGTTGAAAACCACTGCACTACATGACTTATAAGGCCTCTATAACTTTAAGTTTCTATGATTCTAAGGTAAAACAATAGGTTATGGGGAAAATTGTAATGACTCAATCAAGAAACATATCTTAGCATTTCATGTAACTAGTCAAATGAACCAGCTTGTTTCCATCATTCATGGGTTTAGATATTCAAATATGTACTGGATGCATGTCACAATTTGACACAGGAACTGTAGTGGGGCTACAATGGTAAATAAAGCAGATGTGGTCTCTTCTTCATAGAACTGACAATTTAATGCTAATTAAACACAACGCAGGGTTTCTGTGTTAGAGAAGGTTGGGGGAACATAGGAGGGGCATCATCAGTAAATTGTAAATTTTATTATTTACATTCTATAAGAAAAATCACCAGGGCTACCAGCTCATGATAAGGCAACATGGGCCAAACAGAAAAGCTAGTGGCACAGCTATTTCAGGTTTGAGCTTTGTTGTCAAGTTGGCACTGGACATCTGATCTGCATAGTCCCACAACAGAAGCAAGAATAAAATCTCTTCCTGACTCTCCCCTTCCTATCCAGAAGGCACTTCTGGTGATACTGTATTGCTTGTATAAAATGTAATACTTTAATTTAGAATCTGCTTGAATTCAGAATACCAATAAAATGGAAGCCATATCTAGGATTCAACTAATGATGCATATGCCATTTCACTCAAATAATAAATGCACCTACATGCTGATGCTCTTGTTCCTTGGAATAATGATCGACATTGTGATTTACATAGAAATAATCAGACATGATTTGAAATGAAAAGAAACCCTTTACTCTGAGAATAACCCGTGCATTAGGTAAATTTTGCTGAAATACGATTTTTTAAAAAAACAAAGGATAAAACCTTGTGACTGTTGCTAAATCAGATGAATTCCACTTTAGTTTTTAAATATAGTGGGTCACAGTTAAAGTCTTGGGGGATCTACATGAGCACTTTCAAGACATGCAAAGTTCTGAGTGGTTCTGAAGAGTATCCTAGCAACCTAGAAGTGTTCAGGGGATTTCCAACAGAATATACATCAAATATCGGCACCCTAGCATTAGGATCAGTGCTGTTGCATTGCCTTTATGTCATGTGAGCTGACACATGAGGTATGTGTAGGCAAAGGCTCAGAGTTCCCCAGCAGAGGAAACGTGCAACTTCCCATAACACCATCTTCCCTCCTTCTGCCACAAGCAATGACCAGTTGGCACTGTGCCCAGTGCAGTAGTATCCATGGGCCAAGTAGGCAAAGGACAGCCTTGCAGGATCTCGTGGTTCCCGGCTTTCTGCAGCTGCTCCCACAGTACAAACAAGTGCACTGTTTTTCTGTTATTGGCTTCAGACAACAAGAATTCTTTGTATGAAGAGTACTGTTGCCAGTTCATTCAACCCTAATTGACTCTTGCTTTGCTCTCTCTCTCAGATACTCTGTTTTTTTCCTCACTTTTTTCTGGTATCAGTTCCCGCTCACTGCATGTATGGTTTTGTCTTACTTTAAGGTCTCAACAAGCCCAGAACTGACCATAGCCGCTCCCCCGTGGTATTTACACTCCCCAATCAGTCCTCCTTCTTTAGTTTTAGTTCACAGCACTGGTGTTCCCATCTTCCTCCTCAATCTCTCTTACTAGAAAATGTGCTGTTGTTTTAGAATCTTTTCTCTCCCTGGTACGTCACTCCCAGGATTCTGAGAGCTCTGCCATCTCTTTCTTCAAAGAACCTCTAGTTTGCTCTTCCCTCTTCTTTCCAGTTCCTTCCACCTGCTCACGCCCTTGGTTTCACACCCCAGTAAGCTGAGGGTCCTCTGACAGTCCCCTTTGCCTCCCACATCACCCTCAGCGATCAGACTGCATTCTGTTGCGGACAGGTCTTCCTAAAACACCACCTCTGCCCAGCCACTCCTATGTTTAGGAATATCCATTGCTTCCCCACCGTCTAACGTGTGGATGAGGGCAATAATGATGGTGATGGTAGCAAAGGCCTCTACCGTATATCGAGCACTTATTATGTGCCAGGTCTGGGAAAAACACTTTATACATACATTGAGTTGGCCAAAAAGTTTATTTGGGTTTTTCCATAAGATGTTACAGAAAAACCCAAACGAACTTTTTGGCCAACCCAATATCATCACTACTGCTTACAACACGTGTACGATCGTCTCTACCATACAGGTAAGGAAACTGAGGATCAGTGTGTTTAAATGATTTGCCCAAGATTTCACAAGTAAGACAAGGCAGTGATCCCAGTCTATCCCCATGCTGTATGTGTTATGCCATGCCGGATTTCCAGTTCTGTTCTAATGTGCGCTGGCTCTTCTGATCTAAACTTATCTCCTACTGCTCTTCGACAGGCACCATCTCCTTAATGAGGAAGGTCCAGTCTCTGTCCCTCACATATTCTGTACTAATTCCCTCCTCCTTTTATTTGCCTAGTATAGTCCTTATCCCAGGAATGCCCTCCCTTCTAATTTCTGTTTGCCTAAATGTTCCTCATGCTTCAAGATCAAGTTCGATATTAAGCATAGACTACTCTCAAATCAGTACAGGCCACACTGGTATTCCCCTTTCCTGAGATTTATCATATGATCAGTACTCCAGAATTTACTTATTCAGTTTTGTCTCTCCATTAGATGTGAAATTGGCATAGGGTGCAAAGATTATGGAAATGCTTAGCAGACCTGTGTTTGGATTTCATTTTCTGGCTGTGGGACCTCACATACACTAAGTTAATTGTCTTATCTGAAGTTGAGTTTCTTGGCCTGAAAAGAAGATGAGAACCCTCTTTGGGCAGGGTCGTTACACAAATTTAATGATGTAGAAACATAGGAAGCTCTTTCTGAGGCCTAGCACTTGGCAGTTCCTAAATGGTTGAGCATTTCCTTTCCTCTTTGAAGTCAGGACTATGACTCATACTTAAAGAACTATCACAAGAGATTACCATCATCAAAAAATCTAGAAACAGTAAATGCTGGAGAGGGTGTGGAGAAAAGGGAACGCTCTTGCCCTGTTGGTGAGAATGTAAATTGATACAGCCACTATGGAGAACAGTATGGAGGTTCCTTAAAAACTACAAATAGAACTACCATACGATCCAGCAATCCTACTACTGGGCATATACCCTGAGAAAACCATAATTCAGAAAGAGTCATGTACCACAATGTTCATTGCAGCTCTATTTACAATAGCCAGGATATGGGAGCCACCGAAGTATCCATCAACAGATGAATGGATAATGAAGATGTGGCACATATATACAATGGAATATTACTCAGCCATAAAAAGAAACGAAATTGAGTTATTTGTAGTGAGGTGGATGGACCTGGAGTCTGTCATACAGAGTGAAGTAAGTCAGAAAGAGAAAAACAAATACCGTATGTTAACACATATATATGGAATCTAAAAAAAAAATGGTTATGAAGAACCCAGGGGCAGGACAGGAATAAAGATGCAGACTAGAGAATGGACTTGAGGACATGGGGAGGGGGAAGGGTAAGCTGAGACGAAGTGAGAGAGTGGCATGGACTTATATATACTACCAAATGTAAAATAGATAGCTAGTGGGAAGCAGCTGCATAGCACAGTGAGATCAGCTTGGTGCTTTGTGACCACCTAGAGGGGTGAGATAGGGAAGGTGGGAAGGAGATGCATGAGGGAGGGAATATGGGCATATATGTGTATGTATAGCTGATTCAGTTTGCTACAAAGCAGAAACTAACACACCATTGTAAAGCAATTATACTCTAATAAAGCTGTTAAAAAAAAGATTAACATTAGTTCATGTGTTTTCCGTTGTATAACAGGATTTTAAGTTGTACATTTTAACAGAGACTTTGAGATGCAAGAGAAAATATTCCAAGTATCCAGGACCCACTTCAGGACATTCCCTCATCCCAAAGGGAGAGACTAGAGAGTGAGAGAGGATTCGTGAAGTGGATTTGTGATAAAAATTTCTCTGAAGTGAAATTAGGGACTCAAAAATATATTTGTACACTCATGTTCATAGCAGTATTATTTATAATAGTCTAAAGGGGAAAGCAGCCCAAGTGCCCATTGAATAATGAACAGACAAACAAAATTTGATATATACATACAATGGAACATTATTTGGCCTTTTAAAGGAAATTAGAATTCTAACACATTCTACAACATGAATGAACCTTGAAGTCATTATGCTAAATGAAATAAGCCAGTCGAAAGGGGCAAACATTGCATGATTCCACTCATAGAAGGTTCCTAGAGTAGTCAAATTTATAGACAAAAAAATAGAATGCTGGCTGGGGTTGGGGGTGGGGCTAGGAGGAATGGACAATTAGTGTTTATTGGGTACAGAGTTTCAGTCTGGGAAGATGTCACCTTTCTGGAGGTACATTGTGATGATGGTTGCAAAGCAATGTGAATGCACTTAATGCCTTTGAACTGTACGCTTAAAATTGGTTAAAATGATCAATTTTATATTATGTATTTTTACTGTAATAAATATTTTTTAAATGAAAATAAATAGATTAATTAAATAAAGGAATTTTTCTGAAGAAAGCCAAGTGAGGTCCTGACCCTAACCACGTCCCAAGGAGATGAGTCTAATGTGGGTTTCCAGCAGTGGCTGGAACCATGCACTGGAGCCTGGCTGTTGCCTGAGAGAGTCAAGGCAGCCTGTGGCTGCAGAGCAGAGGGCTGACTTTTGAAAGTAACTTTCCCCTCCAGGTGCTATAATCTCTGATGAATCCACAAAAAATTTTGCAATATAGCAGTTGGGTCCAGAGAGTGCAAACTGTCATATAAGAACTTCTTGGTTTCCCTTCCCACCCTTCCCTCCTTCCTGAGCTAGTCCTGGGCAGGCGTGATTTACAATCACAAACAGTGCTGAAGGGCAGGAAGATCTAGGGAAGGAGAAGCTGCCCGGACCCCTTCCTCCACAACCCCAGGGCAGAGAGCTGAGGTCCTACCTGGCAGGTATGGAGGCTAGACCTCTAGAAAGTCTTGCCTTTCGATGAAGATTGCAGTGTTAATGTATTGAAATGAGCTTCCTAATTTCTGAATCAGGACTGTGTTTTGTGTTAAAGAAATCAAGGTACTGTTCAATCTTAAAAAAGATAAAAATAGCCAAAAGGTGGAAAAAGCCAAAACGTTCAACAAATAAACAAAATGTGGTATATACATCAAGTGCAAAATTTTTTAAATTTATTTTGAAAATTGAAATATAGTTGATGTACAATATTATGTTAGTTTCAGGTGTCCTATGTAGTGATTTGGCATTTGCATACATTATGAAATGATCAACACAATAAGATCGTAGTAACCATCTGTCCCCCTACAAAATTATTACATTATTGACCATATTTCTTTTGCTACATATTACATCCATTTGGCCGATTGCCGCCAGCAGCGGCGGGTCCTCAAAGTGCAGCAACAATCGACGAGAGGGGGGTAGGGAAAGGAAAGCACCAAGGTATGGGATCAGAAGGGCACAGACAACTGATGGTTGCAAGGCAAATTTAATAGCAAAGCATAGCCATATATATACGCCCCTAAAGTAGGGACTTTGCATAGTCATTGTAAAGCAGAAACTTTGTATAAACATTGTTCTATAGAATTAGTCTTTCATCTAAGCTTAGCCGCCACCATATCTGCATCAGCGGGTCTAGGGTCTATCGCTTGTTCCACAAAGGCACCAATTTCCCCTCCAGGGTTGCTTTTCCTAGCTTTAGGGAACAACCAGGGACTCTCATTAACTGAGCAGGTCCCTGGAGCGATCTGGCCAAAGGCCATCTCCTTTTTTAGGTTCATACCATAAAGTCCAGGATGCATACCAAGGAGAGTACAATTGGGCCCCGAGGCTTATGAGGGTCTTAATGGCACATTCCTCAGAGGGCAATGCTCGCCACAGCTGATTTATTTTATAACTGGCAGTTTGCACCTCTTAATCCCCTTCACCTATTTTGCCCTCCTCCTCCCCTCCCCTCTGGCAACCATCCTTTTGTTCTCTGTATCTATGAGTGTTTTCATTTTGCTTTGTCTTTTGTTTTCCTCTTTAGATTCCACATACAAGTGAGACCATATGGTATTTGTCTTTCTCTGTCTGACTTATTTCACTTAGCATAATGCCCTCTAGATCCATTCATTTTGTGGGAAATGGCAATATTTCTTTTTTTTAAATAGCTGAGTAATTTTCCATTGTAAATATACATCACATCTTCTTTATCCATTCATCTATGGATGGGCATTTAGGTTGCTTCCATATCTTAGTTATTGTAAATAATGCTGCAATGAGCGTGGTGTGCATACACCTTTTCAAATCAATGTTTTTGTTTTCTTCAGGTAAATGACCAGAGATGAAATTATTGGCTCACGTGGCAGTTCTAGTTTTAATTTTTTGAGGAACCTCCACACTATCTTCCACAGTGGCTGCACCAATTTACAATCCCACCGACAGAGCACGAGGGTTCCCTTTTCTCCACATCTTTGCCAACACTTGTTATTTGTTGTCTTTTTGATGATAGCCACTCTGATAGGTGTGAGGTGGTATCTCATTGTGGTTTTAATTTGCGTTTCCCTAATGATTAGTGATGTTGAACATCTTCTCATGTGTCTGTTGGAAGATGAGTTCAGGGTTTTCCTACTCTGCCATCTTGGCCACTGTCTTGTATTCATCTAGTGGAATATTATTCAGCCTTAAAAATGAATGAAACTTAGACAAATGCTACAAAATGGACAAGCCTTGAAGACATTATGCTAATCAAAGTAAGCAAGTCACAGAAGGAGAAATATTTTACATTTCCAATTATATGAGCTATCTAGAACAGACAAATTTTAAAAGACAGAAAGTAGATCAGAGGTTACCACGGGCTGAGGGTAGTAGGAATGGTCCATTAGTTTTTAATGGGTACAGAGTTTGAGTTTGGGAAGATATAAAAGTTCTGGAGGTAGATGGTGATGATGGTTACAAACGGTGTGAGTAGTTGATGCCACTGAACTGTACATTTAAAAATAGTTAAAATGGTAAATTTAATGTTTATTTTATGATTATGCATATTTTGCCACAATATACAAAATACAGGGGAAAAAAAGAATGGAAAAGTTATGGGGCCTGCCCACATTTTCAGCTAGTGGTAAGAGGACTGCCCACACTGAACGGGTTTACAGGGGCAGTGAGGGACACAAATGAAGTCACATTTGTCTTCACACCACCTGAGTTCTACTGGTTCAGTAGGACTGTGCGAGTGACACAAGTAACCGAAAATCCAACTCAAACTGACTTAAACTAGAAAGCAGATTTATAGGCTTAAGTAACTGCTGTGGGTCAGTATTTCTCAAACATTAAAGAGCATCAGAATCTCTTACAGGACTTGTTAAAACACAGATTGCTGGACTCCACCCTGTAGTTTCTGATTCAGTAGGTCTGGGATGGGGGCTGAGAAGTTGCATTTCTCACCCATTGCCAGGTGGTGATGAGGCTGCGTCAGTTACCACTGATGTAGGGCTCATATGTCATCTAAGTCTCTGGGGCTCTGGCTCAGGCTCTCTACTGATCTCTTTCTTCTAACCTCCATCTTTCAACTTATCTTCTGAAGGGTTTTGCTAAAATGTCTACCCCAGTTCCAGGTCTCATGTCTATATACGACATGGTCCAGAGCAGGAAAAATGCCCAGATTCCAGGCACAAGCCTCACTGGATCTCTTTAGATCTGATATCCCCACAACCAGTTACTCTGCTCAAGGTATAGAATAAGTGAATTGGCTTCTACTTGAAGCTGGGCGGAGAGGAAGTATGAAGGGGGAAGTTGATGATGGAGAAGCGGTCAGTAGACATCCACAGCCCCAGGAGAAGTGACTTGAGGTGAGCAGAGGTTAGACCACATGTGCCCTGCTAAGGGGTTCAGAAATGCAACTGAAATCAGTGAGCAGCCACTGAATGATCTAATCAGAGGACTGATAAGATCAATTTCAGGAAGTTCACTCCAGAAAAAGTTTGGAAGATGGACCGGGAAAGGAGCAACCCGGAAGTTAAGAAGAGAAGCAGCTCAAGGTGGTTCCCAGCTACCTCCTACTTGCACCTGCCCGTTAGAAGCATCAAACTATCCTGGGTGTTCCACATCCGCACTACCCTGCTCTGCTTTTTCTTTCTTTCCTTTTTTGTGTACGTCTCACTTTCTAACGTGATGCATACTTATTTGTTATGTTTATTATTTCTTGTTTGTCTGCCCTGCTAGAATATTAGCTCCATAAAGAGAAGGGACTTTGTCTGTTGGGTTCCATGCTTCAACCCAGTGCCTGGCACACAAGAGAGGCTCAATAAATATTTGTCAAGTAAATGAATTTCATAGAACTCACCATATTCACCCCTGTGCCTTTGCCTAAGCTGATCCTTTTGCCTGGGTTCTCTTCTCCCATCCCACCTCTCAGACTTTGCAGATTTAACCAAGGTTTCACATCCCTGACATTTTCCCTGATTCCCAGCCATGAGCTACCAGTAGCTGCTCTCTGTGTTACCTTGGCATCCACTTGTCACAGTACCTTGTAATTGCTGCATCCTCTCCTGCGTTTCCATAAACTGCCATCTCCTAGGGGTCAGGACAGGGTGGCATTGGTCTCCACACGGCAAACATATTGCACAATGCCTGATGTGTTAGAGCATCCACATAAAGTCGTTGAATTACTGAGTTGATGAACAGTTACATAAATGAGTAAATTTTGCTCAGTCAGTATTTGTTAAGTGAAAAACTGAAAAGCAATACACAAATGTCTCTGATAGTTGGTTTCCTGTGTAGCCATCCTCATCCTCGGTAACAACACATAGAAGAGATGTTACAGCTTCACTGAGTTCTACTTGTCCTATGTCTTGAGCTCACAGTCACTTTCTCTCTTGACCCGTTAATGGCAAAGCATTTCTCTAGAACTGTGATTTGAGTGTCTGAGCTCTTCTTAGCAGCCAAGATGGATTTGATGAAGGATGAAACCAAATCAATTCTCTTTGTGGCTGTAGGACTGCAGCTTCCACGAAGACAGGTGAGAACCAAGTCATTGTTCACAAGGACAAGCCTGCTAAGCAGACTCAGCAGGGCCATCCATGCTGGAGTCGCCCGCAGCACGAAGACCAAGCATAGTGCTTTCGTTTCCTCACCCAGCTGTGTTCTCCACGTATCCCTAGGGCTTTGTTGCTTTCTTCAGCCTATATCTAGACAGACCATCTGCAGGGCCAAGTGCCCTGGATCTGTCTTTCTCTCAGGAGAGTTTCTTTTCTCACGGATTTACAGATATTTTACAGCTGGAAGGAATTTTCAACACCAGGTCAACCATAATTTGTCACAGTTATAGATAAAAACACTGAGTTGGGGGCTTTATGATGGAACCAAAGCATATTATCAATGTTTCTGATTACAAAGAAACTCTCTGATTTGTGGCCTGAATTTTACCCCAGAATTCTAACAGCAAATGTCCAAATGGATCACAAAAAAAGGGCTGATCCTTTTTTTGTTTGTTTTGGTGGTACGCGGGCCTCTCATTGTTGTGGCCTCTCCCGTTGCAGAGCACAGGCTCCGGGCGCGCAGGCTCAGCGGCCATGGCTCACGGGCCCAGCCGCTCCGCGGCGTGTGGGATCTTCCCGGACCGGGGCACGAACCCATGTCCCCTGCACTGGCAGGCGGACTCTCAACCACTGCGCCACCAGGGAAGCCCAGGGCTGATCCTCAATGGGGCATACCGTTCTTGCCAGACACCAAAGCAGCTGGTGCCTTCAAAGCCCTGCTCAAAGCCATTCTATCCCAAGAAGGCTTCCCCAATCATTCCAGCCCACAGGGACCCTCCTGTCCCTGAGTAACAGAGCGTTCAGTTGAAACCAATTTATAACATCGTAATATCTCGTATTTCAGCATTCTCTGCTTCATGAGCACGCCTTCTCCTTTGTCTCCTGAATTGAATTCCGGGCTCTTTGAGAATAGAAACCGTATTAATATTTATTATAATACAGTGTACAACACAGCTCTTGACACAGGATAACTGCTCAATAAATACGTATGGATTGATAATCACCGGGAGAGCAAAACGTCATGCAATGCCACAACCTGGTGTGATGAGGCAGCCCCTACCCTCTTTGCACAAGGACAATATTTTAATAAATGATGGTTCATTCAATGCTGAAATTGATCTGTGTTCAATATCAAAAATGATCTGAGACCTCTGAACAACTTACTCTCCTGCTTTATTTGGATTTTGATTTACTTTATCCCCCAAACAGTCAGACGCTATTTCTGCTTTATTAAAGATGATAACATTTCACTCTTTAAATTAGCAAGCATTTATTGAATGCCTCCAATTTGCAAAACATGGTTTCAGGTAATTTGGGGATACAACCAGTAATACAAAGTAAACTCTGCCCTCAAAAAATTTAATCTACCAGAAGAGACAAATACATACATAAGACAAACACATACATAAATCAATATTATAAAAGACAGAGTAAGATAAACTTGTTGAAAGAAGTTGACCCAAAATACATTGGAAAGAGAAGAATCATGAGAATATAGAATTTAGGATTAAAAGGTCTTTAAAAGTCATCTAATCTAATTCTCCAAAGGCTACTTGAATCCCTCTACAACATAATCAAATAACCATCTATTTACCCTAAGTGTGAACAGCTCGAGTGATAGATCTCATTATCTCCCAGACGCATAGTTTTAAGACTAATAATTTTTTTCTCCTGTCAGTGGATACATGTGAGATCAAGTGTCTGATCATTGGGGTGGTCACTTGGGTGCAATCCACTGTCCTGTCCTATATCGCACTGGGCACCCCATCAGTATATGTCATATGTTTCTATTCAGGTATATTTCTATACATGTGTGCAGTTCTATACATGTACTATTACAACAGGCATAAAAACAGAAATTTAAAAATGATGAGATAAAGATGATGTATTGACTACATTGAAATGGACCTTACACTTTATTTTGTTAATGTTATTCACCTCCTTTGCTCTTATTATAATTATACCATTATTAATAATGTTCTGAATGCTCACTTTTTAAATGTGTTGACAATCATGATGGCTTCATACTATCATAGGCTAATACCTTGAGGCATAATACTTCCTTACGGCTCTTTATATTGTTAATGGTTGTGGACGTAAATCCATATTTCAAATAGCCCTTTTGATAATTTTAACTGTGTGTGACCAACTTCTCGCCAGATTCGATTTTGTTTTTACCTCCATGTGGCTGACAAAGAGCTTGTTCTCAGAGTTGGAGAAGCACCAGCTCTGCCATATCTTTGGTGTTCCCTTGAGCTCATACCAGTTGTTTACAGGAATCATTTTAAGCCACTTATCCATTTTGTTGGGACTACTTTAGTCACATCAAGATAATATCCTCAGTGGATCCACCTAACTTGCTGCACGCCACAATAACTGAAAGCCAACCAAGGAGTGAGGCTGTCTTTCTCAACACACCGTGTTACAGAACCCCTGCTCTTTCCTCAGGACGCCTTGAGTGTGGAAGGGACGCAAGATCTATTTGCTTCTGAGTTAAAACCAAGTTGTATGAAAGAGAGCCAGTCGTCTCACTGTCCGTCATGAACTCCAGGGCCATGGCTTTTGCTGCCTTAACTGTCTTAGCCAAACAGCTCCTTGTGGGCCTAGACCTGGTGTCATCCTTATGCTTGCTCTCCATCTTTAGCATCGTTTTCCTGCTACATTTATATTGCCTCAAAGGACCCCTAGCCCTATCCCCTACCATTCATTCAGGAGTTCACCATATTCCAGCCTGTCAAGGGAAGACAAATCTATACAGATAAACAAGTGGACAGACAGACATTTGATTGTAAGCATAATTCTTGTTTCCTGTAGCAAATCTGAAACATAGAGAATAAAAAAATTAAACATTGAAATCATCCATAATTTCACATCTCACAGGTAAACACTGAAATGTTTTGATGTTTGCCCTCCCAGATTTTTCTATGCATATAAACTTACATGTATGTATATTTCATTCCAGTCTTTCTTTCCCTTTCTTTCTTTCTTTTCTTTTTCTTTCTTTCTCTCTCCTTTCTTTCTTTTCTCTTTCTTTCTTTCTTTCTTTCTTTTTTCTTTCTTTCTTTCTTTCTTTCTTCCTTTCATTTTCCTCCCTCCCTTCCTTCCTTTCCTCCTTCCTTCCTTTCTTTCTTTCCTTCCTTCTATCATTAGACTTTTTAAATGTAGCAAAACCATCTTCCTGACACTGGATAAACTTAGAAATTAAAAGTGGTCTGGTCAAAACAATGAGCTGAAATTATAAGGTAATAAAGAATTTTCTAACCTAGACACTCCTCTCTTCTACAGAATAGTTTTTGAGTCTTTTGAATCTGAGTGTGTTCATGTGCTAAGGCTTATTGGAGACAATATATTTTTGTTTGTTTTTTATTGAAATATAGTTGATTTACAATATTATGTTAGTTTCAGGTGTACAACATACAATTCAATTTTTTATAGATTATAGTCCATTTAAAATTATTATATATAGCTATATTTCCTGTGCTGTACAATATATCTTTGTAGCTATTTTATTTTATTTTAGTTGTGCCAAGCGGCATGCAGGATCTCAGTTCCCTGACCAGGGATTTAACCAGTGTCCCCTGCAGTGAAAGCACAGTGTCCTAACCACCGGACCGCCAGGGAATTCTCTCTACCCCTATCTTGCCCCTCCTTCCTTCCTTCTCCACACTGGTAACCACTAGTTTGGCCTCTATATAACGTATAGTATTTATCTTTATCTGTCTAACTTATTGCACTGAGCATAATACCCTCCAGGTCCATCCATGTTGTTGCAAATGGCAAAATTTTATTCTGAGTAGTATTATGGCTGAGTAGTATTCCACTATATAAGTTGATGGACACAGGTTGCTTCCATATCTTGGCAATTGTAAGTAATGCAGCTATAAACATTAGGGTTCATGTTTCTTCTCAAATTAGTGTTTTCATTTTTTTCTGAATGTATACCCAGGAGTGGATTGCTGGACCATATAATACTTCTATTCTTAGGCTTTCAAGGAACCTCCATACTGTTTTCCATAGTGTCTACACAAATTTACATTCCCATCAACCATGTACGAGGGTTTCCTTTTCTCTACATCCTCGCTAACATTTATTATATGCAGACTTTTTGATAATAGCCATTCTGACAGGTGTGAGGTGGTATCTCATTATGGTTTCGATGTGCATTTCTCTGATGATTAGCAGTGTTGAGCATCTTTTCATGTACTTGTTGGTCATTTGTATGTCTTCTTTGGAAACAATATCTTGGTTCTGAGAAGATGTTGCAGGTCGTGTAATCCAAACTCCACTCAGTATTAGAATCCCTGCCCCACTATTTCCTGACAGGTGCTCCTCTTCTCTGGAACACTTTCAATCTGGGAAGCTCGAAGCTTCTCAAGGCAGCTAATGTCATCCTTCCCTCACCTCCACGTTCTAACCATTAGGAATTTAAGACTGAAAATAAAAGGCTATAGTGCACCAGAAGCCCAGCAAAGACAGTGAGCATTAGGGAAAGCTGAAAAAAGCAAGTAGAATTAGAAATGGATTGTGAAGGAGAATAAAAGATGATTTTTACAAAGCAAGGTTGAAAAACATCGAGGATCTAGCTATTGTGGGAAGTAGAGGAATGAAAGGCTTGTTAGGAAGGGCCTGTTCCGCCAGGTTTCAAGTAAACTGCAAGGCGATTAATGGCAATTCAGTGAGTGATCTGCCAAGTTTTATTATTGCTTATTCTTTTGTATTTTCCAGTATTGCCTGAATGTTTTCCTAATCACATCAGTCATGGCCCAGAAATTCTCCTTTAAATGCCATTACACTCTCAGTAACTTAATACTGAATTTTTTTAATGTGGGTAATTCAAGGTGAAAAAAGTACATTTGAGTTTCATTGATTCAAAGAATATGGTTGAAAGCAGAGGCTTGGATAATGGAATCACTTACTGAGTGTAAATCCAGATTAATACCCCTTTCTAGGCCAGGGCTGGACTGGGAGAAAGGACTTTAAATCTGAGAACTTCAGATATTGACTAATCTCATAGTTTTTAAAGAATCTTCTTTTTTATGAAAGATTTACCAGCTTGCTTAAATATTAAAATTTCAGTATAGAAAAAAGCCACAATAAAAATGGAAACAAAATAGACAAACAGGGAAAATAGTGTTTACAAAATATATGACACAAGAATAGTGCCCATAATATATTTTTAAAACTTCTAAAATTTGATTATAAAAAGAACAATCCAATAGAAATGTGGTCCAAGGATTATGCAGGGAGTTGAAATAAAAGGAAGAAAAAGCTTTATCCAATAAATATATTCTTAAAAAAGAATCTTAACTGCAGGAATGAAAAACAAATAAAAATAATCACTATTTGTCTATCATATTGGCAAAAATATAAAATATCTTTTTACAGGTTGGTGAAATTGTACGAAAAAAACATTCTCATACTTTCTTGATGAGAGTGTAAATTCAAATGACTAGTTTAGAAGAGTATCTTATTAATACCTATAAAATTTTAAAATAATCATTAATTTAAAACAATCAGATCTAAAAACAGCATTGTGTTTAATATGGTGAAATACAAAACATTCTTTAAGATAGAGCTAAGACAAAACGTCTACTGTTCTTTTATTTATCATTATTTTGAAGGCACTAACTGTTGCAATTAGAAGAAAAATTTAAATAAAAGTGTAAAAAATGTGGAAAGAATGAGAAAAATTATTGTTATTTGCAAGCAATATGATTTACTTGCCTGGAAAATCCAAGAAAATTAATTGAAAAACTATTAAACAGTGAAGGTATTCAGTAAGATGAGTGGGAGCAAAATCAACATCATAATAAATCAATAGTTTTGCTATATACAGATAAGTTGAAAAATATAGTGGAATGAAATATCTCATTTTATACTAACAAAAAAGGATACTATGACTAATGACAGACTTGAGAAATGGATGAGTTCAGCATAAAACTTTAAAATGTTGCTGTAAAATGTAAAATATACTTGAATAAATGAACAAGCATAACAAAGACTTGTGTAGGAAAAGAATATTATAAAGATAACATTACTCCCTAAATTCACCTATACATTTTACCTTATTCCACTAAAAACATCAATACACTTTTGCTGGTGGAAAGCAAATGGATTCTTAAATACATACAGAAAAATATTAAAATGTTATAAGGGAAGAATGAGGAGTTATAAGGGAAGAATGACCTGTATCAGTTTCTAAAACATATTATAAAACTATCCTAATTAAAGCAGTTTGAATGGACTAATCAATGGGACAGAAAAGAGATCAGAAATAGACCCCAAGACAAAGGAATTTTGGAATACGGTAAGAGGGCATTTCAAATCAGTGAGGAAAACATTATTTAATAAAAGCCTTGAAACAACTAGGTGGTCATCTGAAAATAAAACCCAACATTGGATTCTTAAACAAATTCTAGATGGATTAATGATTTAAAGCTAATAAAATAAAGCCATACAAATTCTAAATAAAACATGCAAGAATTATTTTATAAATACAGGATTTGTGGAAAACCTTTCCAAGCAAGACAGAAAACTCAGAAAAAAAAAGAAAAGATTTAAACTTAATTATAACAAAATGAAAACTTTTAAATAGCAAAAACAAAGTTAAGAGACAAAAAAATGGAGGAGAGGCAACGAGCAAATTTCCCTAATGTATCAAGAATGTTTAATGTATAAAGGGCCACCTTCTTCAGTGTCTCTGTTGGTAGTGACTGTGTCCTTACAATCCCAAACTCTACATCGTCTTTGACTAGACTTTATCCCCCTCCCCTCACACATCCAGCTCCTCAGCCAATCCTGTTGATGCGACCTTCAAAACACACCCAAAAGGCCAAAAAGATCTGACCACTTTCCATCATCTCTCCTGCTTCCAACTGGACAAAGTCATTATCTTCTCTAGGTGGAGCATTGCAACAGCTTCCTAAATGGGCTCCATCCTTACTGCTTGCTGGTCTACTCTGTATCTGTCACTCCTCTCCTGAAAATTCTGCAGTGGGTTCCCATTTCATCCAGAGTAAAAGCAGTGGCCCCCAAGACCCCACAGGATGTGGCCCCTTTACCTCTCTTGCCTCGTCTATCACTCTCCTTGCTCATTCCACTCCAGCCACATCGGCCATGCTGTTCCTTGACCACATCAGGTACGCTCCTGCCTTAAGGCCTTTGCAATGGCTCTTCTTTGGACAGGAGTGCTCTCCCCAGGTATCTGCATGGCTAATTCACTCTTTTCCTTTAAGACTCAGTTCAAATGTCACCCTTTCAAAAATGCCTACACTGACCACCATATTTGATACTACAACTTGCCATCCTCCCATCCAACACTTCCATTCTGTTATCCTATACTCATCATCCTCTAAAATACTATATAATCTACTTATTTATTGTATTTTTTTGTTTATTGTTAGTCTCCCTACAATGGAATATATGCTCCATAAATACAAGATGTTGAGCCATTTTTTTAAACCATGATTTATACAAAGCGTCTATATAGAGTAGTTGTCAGTGATTGCTGGCATTCTTCAAATGCTATCATTTCTATGATACGATAGTCTGTCAGATAATGGCAGACTCCCAACTACTGACATCTACATCTTTGCACCTAATGGATTCTTATGGAAACTTCCAGGGCCTTTTTTCCTCTGAAGCCAGAAGTACCCAGGAATTAACATCTAGGAGTAACCCTCTCCACCAATGGCTGATGGGAGGTGGTGTATACATAACCCAGCTCTCTCACTCTTTGGATGGAAAATTCTGAGGCATGTGGTTTACACTGCTTCCCAGAGTTTTCCACATGATTAAGCTCTAGTCTCCCACTGGACTTTGCAAACTTTCTTGGTATGGAGAGAAAGGGAGAGGAGAGAGAGAAAATGAGTCCTATGAACAAAACTAAATTTTGGATTAGTTCTGGATTTATTATGTGAAAAAAATATTTAATATCTAAAATGTCTAACTACTATTAGAGTCAGAGAGCTATTAGATAGAGGGATCATTAGGAAACCCAACTGGCCACTCAGGATCTCACAAGGTAGAATCACCTCTGTTCAATATCTTCCCCTTACATTTTTATCTTCAGAAACTCAGTTTGTCCTATGCTTTCACGGTGACTGGGCTTGGGCATTCTGAATGACATTAACAGAACTCAGAAAGGTTGGTGTATATATAAGAATGCCGAGTACAAGGGTAAATATGAATCAAAAAAGAAAAAAAATGTCCGCGGTACAAAAAAGGAGACCCACACACTCACCCCTTTTCTTTCAGCATTTACTTTAGAAAACAATTATAAATTCTTTCTCTGCCCCTCTGAGATGAGCGTAAACTTTTTAAAAGCTAAATAAGCTTCTTACCAGATTTAAGACCCAGGAATACTTTTCTCAGGAACCTAGGAGTCATCTCTGAAATGTATTTGTCAAGAAGGATAAAGCAGCCAGTTTCTGTGGGAGGCTAGGAGCCTAATTTTGGTGGTGCACCTGGCTCCAACTTGCAAACCTACCTCTTGTCACAAGGATATGAGAAGTTTTATAAGCTAAGTAAGTCCTGGGGATGTAACGTAGAGCATGGTGACTATAGCTAGCAGTACTGTGTTGTATATTTGAAAATTGCTGAAAGGATAGGTCTTGAAAGGTCTCATCACAAGAAAAAAATGTGCAACTATGTGTGGTGATAGATGTTAACTAAACCTATTTCAGTAATCACTTTACAATATGTACATGTATCATTTTGTCGTACACCTTAAACTAACACAATATTATATGTCTATTATATCTCAATAAAACTGGAGAGAAAAGGATATAAGACATTTATTTCTCCTTTGGATAAAGCCAATAGCTAACATAAATGGTCACTGCGATTACCAAGTGGCAGTTACTATGTGTGACAAATGGTACTACCTAGTCCTCCTACTTTAGGACTAGTTATTGTTTAAAATATGTGAATAATAGGTTGTATCTGCTTAACTATATAAGGTGAGATGTCTTTCCGTCTTTGCAATCTCTTAGCAGATTGCCTGTGTTGTGCATCACATCCTGGCTGAATGCTTATTCAATGATAAAAATGTTCCCTTTCTCCTCTACTATTGTGGACAGGTTTTGTGGGTTGGCAGGGAGTTTTAGTTTCTGCCCCCATCACAAGTCACTTACTGACAGGGAGAAGAGCTCCAACCACTCACTACCCATATTCTCTCTACGCCGGAGAAACTTCAGGCAAGCCAAATTGTCTCTAGAAGATCCCTTGGTGAGTGCCCGGGTTTGAATTGTATACCCCCCAAAAGATATGTTGCAGTCCTAACCCCTAGTACCTCAGAATGTGAACTTATTTGGAGACAGGGTCTTTACAGGGGTAATTGAGTTAAAATGAGGTATTAGGGTGGGCCCTAATCCAGTGTGACTGGCTTCCTTATAAAGAAGGGAAATTTGGACAGAAACAGGTACACGTAGAGGGAAGGTGATGTGAAGAGAAGACTGCCGTCTATAAGACAGGAGAGAAGCCGGGAATGGATCATTCCTTCACAGCCCTTAGAAGAAAGGAATAAACCCTGTAGCCACCTTGATTTTGCGATTTCTAGTCTCTCCAGAGCTGTGAGACAATATATTTCTGTTGTTTAGGTCACTCAGTTTGTGCTGCTTTGTATTGCAGCCCTCACAAACTCATACAGAGCGTGTGGATTCAGAGCAGGGAAAGATTATTGCATGAGTTAAATGTAAAATGGAATTGGTTATATAGTCTGAGGTCCTCACCTTCACGAAAGCCTGAGAAAAAGACGGGTCAGATCACCATCCACCACACTGCCTCCCTTCTCATCCCAAAATACGGAGACACAGTGACCCATCTTAGCCTTATGGGGTCCCTTTCCTAGCTCCAGCAGACCACTCCCAGGTCATTTGCTCAATTACATGCAGGTCTGAATTTATTACAAGTCCAGTGCGGAGCTATAACTGTCAAAAATATAAGACACCTTGATAAAGAGTTCAGATATGTGCTTAGAGACGGCAAGAACCTTTATTCTAAGGTCTCTATCCCCAGATAGAATAACGTGGTTTGATGGTCTTCAAATAAATTTAAAATTTATAAAAATAAAAATACATAATACACCTGAGTGCATTTGGGGAATATACTTTAAAATTTAGTTAAATGTCTTGTCAATGAAATGCAATCACAGTTTGTTGGCACTGCAGCATGCAAGGGTGAGGCCATGTCTCCGGTCGTCCTATATTGTGGTTTTGTGATGGGAGCAGCCCTGCAGGTGCCTGTCTTAGTCAACTCCAATTGCCATAACAAAATACCATAGACTGGATAGCTTGAACAGAAATTGATTTTTCACAGTTCTGGAGGCTGGAAATCTGAGATCATAGTGCCAGCATGATTAATGTCTGGTGAGAGCTCTCTCCTTGAGTTGGAGACAGCTGCCTTCTCGTTGTGTCCTCACATGGCCTTTCCTTGTGGAGTGTGGCTAGAAAATGAGGAAGCAAGCTCTCTGGTGTCTCTTCTTAGGGGGGCAGTAATGCCACCGTGAGGGCTCCACCCTCATAACCTCCATCTCCTTCTACCATCACGCTGATAGTTAGGCCTTCAACATATGAATTGTGGGGTGCGGGGACACAATTCAGTCCATAACAGTGCCTTTGAGCAAAGGACGAGCCTCTTCTTCCCTCTGGGCAGACGCAGCTCCACACCTGAACATGGCCTGGTGAACGACGTGTGGGCTAGATTTCAGGTCCCCTTTGTTCCCCCACCTCTGGGATGCATTTGTGCAGTACGTAAATCCTACATAGACTGAAAACCACCAGCATCTGTAAAAAGAGGTTGTTCCACTGTAGCAGCAAGGCCTGCTTTCAGTCATAGAATTATGGGAAAGGGAGGGGGGGGTCTCAAGGTAGGTCAACGTTTCCTTTGAGGCTTTTTTCACATTGGCCAGGTGGTTCTGTAAGCCAGGTCTCTTCTAGGTACTCTGTAGGCCCTCAGGCTATTTGAGGAGATTCCTCAGGATCAGCCTCTCCCACTTATCTTCCCAGGTTCTTGTTCTCCATCTGCTTTTGCGGTACGCGGGCCTCTCACTGTTGTGGCCTCTCCCGCTGCGGAGCACAGGCTCAGGACGCGCAGGCTCAGCGGCCATGGCTCACGGGCCCAGCCCCTCCGCGGCACGTGGGATCCTCCCAGACTGGGGCACGAACACACATCCCCTGCATGGGCAGGCTGACTCTCAACCACTGTGCCACCAGGGAAGCCCTCTCCATCTGCTTTTGCTTTGATTTTGTCTCTCTTCAATTCCCAGGTCTTGGTGTGTGGCCCCTTTACTTATACATGCACTTCCTAATTTGGGGCCTGAGGCTTTCTCCAGGATTCTAAGACTTGACACGTCAGCCAGGGCAGGAACTTTCCAGTCCCAGCCTCAGTTTCCACAATCCACATCCGTCTCCGGGTCAGTCAGCCAGATGCCGATGGCCCAGCCCCTGTTGGCTTTCCCTCCAGGGTGGGAGATGATGCAGGTCATCTCCAGGAGGAGTGGAGTGGGGTAGAATGCCTGGGAACTCTGGCTGCTGGCCCAGCATGTGGAGCTGTGTCTGCTCTGTGCAGGTTGTCCAACCCTGAGATTCAAACAATATGTGGGCAGTCCTTCTATTTTTAAAGCTCTGTTAGCTCTAGCACAACTGCTATTGCGTTTTACTTTATCTTTTACATCAAATGGTTTGATATCTGCTCACTGCCTAAAAGTCTTAAAACAGTGTATTTTGAAAATTGAGGGGACAGGGATAAATGAGGAGTTTGGGATTAACAGTAAGAAAAGAAAAAAACCCAGAGAATTGAAAGGCCTTCCACATATGTACTTTTTTCATTGAATTGTCATAAAATCTTTGGAAGGAAGGTATTATTCTTCCCTATGGGAGAAACAGGTGCTGGAGGAGGGAATTCATAACTCCCACCCAACTTGAGGCTGCTGGCTTACTGCGGCCTCACTGTTTTGACATAAAATTCTGATCTAATGCCACTAAAAACAACAAAAGCACTGGTAACATAGCTCCAAGTGCTTCACTTCAGTGGAACAAGTATATCAAGTTCTACCTTCTGAATAACAAAACTGATCTTTATGGAAGATGTATTTCAAGTTAATCAGGAAAATTCAGTGTCCAAAGCAATTTCAGGTGATCCTTTTTGTTTGTTTGTTTGTTTAAATTTTTTTCTAATATTGAGATATAGTTGACATATATTATATGAGTTTCAGGTATACAACATAACGATTTGATATTTGTTATATATTGCAAAATATCACCACTGTCAAAGGAAAGAAAATTGCACAACATAAAAGTTGTGTGTTAAGTTTTCTTTGAGTATTACTGAGGACTATAGCCCAGGAGGCAGCCTCTCAGAAAGCTCTGAGGAACTGTTTCAAAGTGGCAAAGGAGAAGCCAGGATATATGTGAACTTTTTTTGCTGGGAAAAGCATGTAGTCAAGCATCAAAAGATTGCTTCTAATTACTAAGAACAGACATTTTGAGTTAATGATTTTAGTGCTTTTCTATATAGGAAGATGTAAGAATCTGTGGTCATTTGAAATTTTTCCTTAGAAAGGCATCTTAACTATCTAGGGGCAAGTATATCCATGGCTTTTTCTCTTTTTTTTGGCCACACCTCACAGCTTTTGGGATCTTTGTTCCCCAACCAGGGATTGAACCTTGCCCCCAGCAGTGGAAGTGCAAAGTCCTAACCACTGGACCACCAGGGAATTCTCGGCACGTACATCCAAAGCAAAGAATGTTTCCTGTTTTTCTCCATCGTGACTTCCCTTCAGGGCACACTGTCGGTGGATGACCGCAGTGGCTAATGGCTTGCTCCCTGTAGAACTGGAATGGCAGGCAACATTTTTTTCTTAACAGTACAGTAACTCCAATTAACATCCATCAGCATACCTAGTTACAAAATTTTTTTCTCATGACCAGAGCTTTCAAGATCCACTCTCCTAGGTACTTTCAAATATGCAATGCAATATACATACAATAATACAATATTAACTATAGTCACCGTGTGGGACATTACATCTCCATGACTCATTCATTTCATAAATGGAAATCTGTACCTTCTGACCCCCTTCATCCATTTCGCCCACTCCCCACCCTCTCAGGTGGTCTTTCTTAGTTATTATTATTTACTAAATGCCAAGTCTATTCTAGAGGACCAGAGTACATTTTTTCATACGAAATGTATTATTTTGGTGGACTAGCTGCCTAAATGGTACTGGATATAACATGTTTGACAGTAGCTTGTATTTGCTTAAGTAAACAAGGTCCAGGATATATAAGTTGGGTAAAGCAGAGCCTGCTAATTGTCTGCCTCAAATCCATTTCTGCTCTTCTTCCTTAGTAATGGAACACTTACTCTTCTGGTACTTAATATTCATAATATTCTGGCCACCTCAGAATAAACACTACATTTTCCAGCTGCCCTTGAAGCTAGGTATGGTCATGTGACTAAGTTCTGACCAATGACATACAAATGGAGGTGTTGTGCAACTTCCAAAAATTCTCAGGGGTTAGGTGGGGACAGGGTGGAGCAGTTATGTCCTGCTCTGGCTCTTCCTCCTTCAAAGTGGCTGAAAAATAGATGTGATGGCCATGGCGGATGGCAAAAAAGCAAGATTAAATGAGCCTGAGTCCTTGAAGGTCATGGTTTGACCACATCAGCCCCGGATCCTGCCTCTGGACCCTTCTACATGAGTGAAAAATAAACTTCTATCTTCTTTAAACCTCTGTTACTTGGGGATTTTTCGTTTTGTTTTGTTTCTTACACCTGAACCTATTCCTAATTAATATTTCTCAGGAATCCATTTGAATTGTGTTCCTGCTGAGGAATGTAAATCTTTATGCGAAAGTTCTTCTTAAAATATTTATTTAAAAAATGAATGATGGGGGCTTCCCTGGTGGCGCAGTGGTTGAGAGTCCGCCTTCCGATGTAGGGCACACGGGTTCGTGCCCCGGTCCGGGAGGATCCCACATGCCGCGGAGCGGCTGGGCCCGTGAGCCATGGCCGCTGAGCCTGTTCGTCCTGAGCCTGTGCTCCACAACGGGAGAGGCCACAACAGTGAGAGGCCTGCGTACCACATTAAAAAAAAAAAAAAAAAAAGAATGATGATTGCCTGACTCACAAAATAATTTTGTGGATGGTTTATCCTAATAGATTTTCAGTTCCCAGAGGAATCATATGGATCCCTTTACGTTTATTTAGCACCTGCTCTGAGATGGTCTCGGTACAAGGTGCGAGAAGGTAATCAGAGAAGAGAGGGCCCTGCTTTGAGGGCACCTACAGTCTAGCTCTGGAAGCAAATGTGTAAAAATTAAACTGTGAAATACAGTAAATACTATAATAGAGGTGTAAAAGTGTTACCAGGACAGTTAAAAGAGCGATTACTTCTTCAGGAAGAATCCAAAAAGTTTCATGGAAGTAGTGCCATTTCTCCTGAATCTGGAAGGATAAAGTAGCATTCCAGCGGGACCAGGCAAAGTCACAAAGTAATGAAAGAGCCCCGCAAATAGTCCTACGTGGCTAGAATACATGGGAGGTAGAGAGGATGACTGGAGATACATCTGGAAAGGGCGCAGGATCGGGTCCTATCATCACTGACACCTCCCTAAAGAAATGCAAGTCGTGGGAAGGACTAAATCCATGGGTACATGTCCAAATGCGTGTTTTAAAATAATAATGCTGATAATGGCATGGCCCTTGAATCAGAGGTGGGAATGGTATTCATGTCTGTGTTTCCAGGGCATCTTCAGCATCACTATATCTTTGTCACCTGTAGTAGATATTCCTTAAATATTTATGAAAATGAATGAGCAAACATATGACTGAAGGTAATAGTGGTCTCGGAGAGGCAGCAGTGAGTGGTGGAGTGAAGTGAGATCTTAATTCCCCGCCTAGGAACTGAACCTGGGGACCCTGGAGGAAAACCAGGAATCCAGGCCACCACGCGCCCTGGCTCTTGCCCCAGTGAAAGATGCATTTCTCATGGAGGCAAAGCTGTAAAAACAGGTACAAAGGTTATTATTAGAGACATAGCAGAACAACAAGTGGGCGAGCACACAGAGAAACGTTTGTTTAGTTAAGACAGAAGCAAGGCAGGGACACACACCCAGAGAGAAAGGGTGTCGGCATCCTCCTGAAGGAGGAGGTGTGCAGTAAAGAGGCAGTTAAGTCATTTATATAGGGCAGGCCTTCCGGGTCTTTGTTTACCTCCGGCCAGTTATCTGGTTTCTTCTTCCACACCTGACCTACCTTAGGGCCCTCCCCAACATGTGTGCGCAACTTTTTTCCAAGATGGATTACAGCCCAGAGGCCTATGGGACAGCCTTAGCATCACATATTATGGGGTGGTGCCCCCTCCTTTTTGACCCCCAAGGAGACTTGTGCACATGTGCAATGTTTCCCTTGCCCCAAGGATGGGAAATGTATGAACTCTTGATCTTTCAACAGGGTTTAGTCCCACTCTGTCCCTGCCATAAAAATGTCCAATGTCTGGTTATTTACCCTCTTTCTTTACCCTATTCTGTTGCTGGTTTTTATATCGAAGCACAGATCTCAAAATATAGACAGGAGTCCGGTCATAAATATGTAGTCTTGGAGCCCGTTTGTCTCTTACTTCAGGAAATGTAAACAGGGGGCTGGTAATGAATGTCTGGCCTGGAGCCCATCTTCTTCTCACTCCAGGAAGTGTTAAGAGGAGGCCAGTAGTAAATGTCTAGCCTGGAGCTCATCTATCTCCTGCCCCAATAGTGTTGGCTTGTTAAACATACGGTCCATACTGAGCAGCCTAACAGCAATTCAAATCATCACAGCCCCTCTCAGAGATTATATTTTAAAATGGAAGATACTTCTATAAACAACAAACACGTGGATATGAGATGATCAAAGGGCTCTAGACTGGCGAGGGTGTTATAGACAATAGGAGTTCGTTCTGGATGCCACTTGCTGTACCTTCCTAAGCAGGACCAGAACTATGGCGAGACCAGTGAGCTGCCCGGAGGCTCACATTTAAGGAGGCCCTCCCTTTCGGGGCCACTCGAGTGCACGGTCACCACTTGCAGGACCCTGAGAGGGAAGGCCTCCTTAGATGGTATGCGCTTGCGCCTTACTCTCTAGTCTGTTCTGTTTTCAAGTCTCCACCAAGGAAAGAATTTTGAAAATGTCTTAGCTGGGCTTCTCCCAGAAGCGGACTCTGAGACAGAGATTTGAGGGCAAGTCATTTATTTGGGAGACACTGGGACCACCGGCAGGCGAATGGGAAAGTGATAGAGATGAGAGAGCAGCCAATAATGTGTGGGCTATTAAACCAGCTACCCTAGAGGGTGACTAGACCTTGACCCCTGGGGAAACCATGGTGTGGAACACACTCGTCAGACCCCCACCCCCTGGGGGAGGAGGGAGCTGGGCGTCTGTATGCCGCCCCCATCAGTCTTCACTGAGAACTGCTCTGGGGGCTGTGGCCTTTCTGAGCAAAGCTGGGGGCAAAAGCTCTTAGGCACAGAGATGCAAATAGTGGAACTTTAAGGTCAAGGTGCGGCTGGGCTGGGGTGAAGGCAAAGCAATGTCTGCGGCAGAAGAGAACCTAGGCCTTACCTGAAGCCCCTCCCCTGAAGTCTGGCCAAGAGCAGGCCTTCCGTGGCCCTTAGGCTGTCAGCATGGTGCCGAGGGAGTGGGTCCAAAGATGCTGCTAAATGAAAGCCAGAAAGAAAGAAGAATCTGCGAGTGACGTCAGCAGGGCTGAGGGTGGGAAGTCCTGGACAAGAGAAGGTTTGAAGCAAGCGGAAGACGGGAGCACGTCCTGCACCATACAGGGGAGTCCGGTCCAGCGGCGCATACGAAGCTCCCTCACCTGGCCGGCAGGGCGTGGGCGGGGAGGGAGAATAGTGAGGACGGCGGTAAGAGAGTGGCCGTGAGAGCCTAAGGGAACACAGGGAGTCCTTGGAGCTCTCGGCGTTAGGGCCCAAGGGGTCTGAAAAAACATGTGCCTAAACCGCTTAAGTTAGCGAAGCAGCCCCAGCCTCTCCTGCTTGGCCTCCAAGCAAGGGTGTTTCCCCTGGCCCCCGCGCAGCGGCGTCTCTTCCTGCCCCACTGGGGCGGCTGCAGGAGGCCTGTGGTGGAGAACGCAGGGAATGAGGCAGGCAGAGCCAGCCAGCCTGCCTCTCCAAGGCCTCCTACAAGCTGGGGACCAGAATGTTCCTGAATCTGGTGAATTTGCCAGGCCCAGGGGCGGTGTTTCTCAGAGGGCCTCAGACTGCACTTGGTGAAATACCCATCTTCAGATCTGAGCCTAGGTCCTGCAGATGGGCAGATAATGGATTTTGTCAGCAAACTCAGACGTTCCCAGGAGCATTGAAACGTTTCTCTTTCAGGTTGCACTCACTATATCTACGACTGCTACACTTACTTTTAAAGTAATCAAAGATCCTTTCCTTTGCGTCTGAATGGAATGCGATGGAAGCAGCCTAGGTAACTGTTGGCTTGATGCAGGCGAAAACGCCTGTGCAATCGCACACCTTTGTTGGGGAGATTCAGCGCGGAGTCACACCGTTGACAGCCGCCTTTTGAACACCTAACATATGTCGGATAACACATGCGGTGCTTCACACTCACTCTCTCTTAATCCTCATAATAGCCTTTCAAGGTAGTCTGCAAAGGTAAGTGTTGTCTCTGGTCTGCCTGACTCCCCGTTTGTGTGCAGCTCATGATGCCAAGTGATGAAAGGTGAGGTTCATGAGCCCCCGCCTAAGAGTCTGCAGATTCAGGGCCCAGGTACGACTGTGCTGGCCCTCAGTAGCTGTGTAGCCCCAGGTCACTTACCTGTCCTCTCTGGGCCTCTGTTTCCTCTGCACAGTGAGTGCTTTGGACTATCTTTTTCCTTGGGCCTTTGCATTTCTCATGTTCTGTGCCCTGCCTAGTCTTGTTTCAGACTTGACCTTTAGAGCAGCTGCAGATGTGGGTAAAACAAGTTAATTAGATTCATATGATTTTATTTTATTCATTTAAGCCATCATAACAAATATTTTTGAAATTTTATTTATTTTATTTATTTGGCTGCATCGGGTCTTAGTTGTGCCATGTGGGCTCTTCGCTGCAGTGTGCGGGCTTCTCTCTAGTTGTGGCGTGTGGGCTCCAGAGCTCAGTAGTTGTGGCACGTGGGCTCACTAGTTGAGGCACGCGTGGGCCCTCAAGCGCGCAGGCTCAGTAGTTGCCGTGCGGGCGTAGTTACCCCACAGCACGTGGGATCTTATTTCTCCGACCAGGGATCGAACCCACGTCCCCTGCATTGGAAGGTGGATTACCACTGGACCACCAGGGAAGTCCCCATAACAAATATTTTTAAAACGCTTTCTAAATGGAAGCCTCAAGGAGAGACATCCTTCGAGAAATATTATTATGAGGTAAAAACTTGAACTTAGAATGTGCATATGATCCCCAAAGGCTGACTCACTTCACCCAAGCTCTCACTTGATCTCATCTCTTCACGAGAGCACTGGGAACGTGCTCTGTCAAGGGATCGCTTTCACTTCTATGTCTTCAGTCTTTCCATTTTCATTGGCTCCTTTTCTTCAGCCTAGAACTGTGATTAAGTCCCTTCCATCTACACACACATACCCCCACCCACACCTTCCTCCATTTTGTGTATCCCTCTGGCTATTACCCTATTTGTTCTTTTTCTCTCTTTCTCTCCACTTAGCTAAAATCCACAAAGGAGTTCGCCACAATTGCTCTGCACAACTTCCTTACCTTCACCTTTCATTCATGCATTTGCATTCATTCGACAAACTTTTTTTTTTCTATATGCCAGACATTGTGCTAGGTAATGTGGATACAATGATAAGGCGCATTCCTATCATTAAAATGCACATGGTCGAGGGCAAAGAAACTCAAGCAGTGTAGTGCAGTGGTCAAGAGCCCAGGTTTAGGAGTCCACCTACCAGGCTTTGAATTGTCTCTCCTACTTACTAGTTGCAGCCTTGGGCAATTTACTTTACCTCTCTGAGCTTCAGTTTTCTCATCGGCTTAATGGGGTTCATCATAATACTTATCACCAAAGATTGTTACAAGGATTGTATGAGGTAGTGCATGCAAAGCATCTAGCCTGGAGCCTGGCAAATGGTGGGTATTCAATAATGATGAGCAGTTTCTGTCACTATCACATTACGGTGAGACAAGGGTCAAATAGGGGCATGCAATAAGATGCTTTGGAACATATGGGCATGGTTCTTAACCTAGATCAGGAGGGAGGCAAAGTCAAGGAAGGCTTTCTAGAAAAGAAGAATAGCCTAAAATGAGTCTTAGAGATTAACCAGGAGTTAGCCAGGGGAGGGAGAAGAGAGAGGGAGGCCAGGCTAAAGGTATTCAGGTATAGGGTGATGCCAGTGGACAAGAGGAGAGGGCACATAGCTCATTCTGGAGCAATCCAGAGAGTGTGATTAGGATGTAGGATGAGGAGAAACTGAACTATGGGGGCTAGAAAGGCAGGATACCCCTGCTCCTGCCTGGGCGCTAGCCTGAAGGCAGGGAAACCTGTGGAGGACTCCACGCAGGGCAGCAGCAGACCCAGATTGGCTTCTGGGGAAGATCACTCTGGAAGCTGATGGGACAGGGTTTTGGAGGGGCCAGGGGACTAGTGAATGGGGTGTTGGCTCTGTGTGATGGTTAATTTTCTGTGTCAACTTGACTGGGCCATGGGGTACCCAGATATGTGGTTAACTATTATCTCTGAGTGTGTCTGTTTGGGTGTTTCTGGATGAAATTAACATTTGAATTGGTAGACCCGAGCGAAGCGTATCCCCCTCCCTTTGGTGGGTGGGCCTCATCCAAACTACTGAAGGCCTGAAGAGAAGAAAACACGGAGGAAGAAAGAATTCTCTCTCTGCCTGACTGTCTACGGCTGGGACATTGGTCTTCTCTTGCCTTTAAACTGGGACTTACATCACTGGCTGTCCTAGTTCACAGGCCTTGATACTCAACATAATCAGGTGAGGCAGTTCCTTATAAGAGGTCTCCTTACACACGGGCACACACACATGCACATATCCTGTTGGGTCTATTTTTCTGAAGCACCCTGGCTAACACTGGGGCAGTCCTATAACCCTGTCATCCTCGTTGGTCTCTGCTCCAGGCTTCTTTCCTTTCCAGTTACTTGGTATTTCTAGCCAAGTTATCTTTCTAACATATACCTGAGCAAGCCAGGCCTTCTCTTGATGTTCTCTACCTCCTAGTTGCCTATAGCTCCCAATTCCTTCTCTAGAGTAAAAAGTCCTTCAAACTCTAACCCCATCCTACTGGTTCAGCCTTCCTTCCTCTCTTTCCCCAGTACCAATACCACCATTTAAACTAATCACGGTCTTTCAGACATTTGTGTCTCTTGCACCCACTGTTCCCATTGTCTGGAGGACCCCTTTCCCTTTTTCCGCCTGGCTCATTAACCACTGATTAGCATCCAGATGTCACCTCCTCAGTAAAGCCATCCCTGATTACCCAAGGGTACACAGCCTGAGCCCCATTCCATTTTGTACCTGTCTCCGTCGTGGCAGGTAGTACAACATACTGTAGGGTTCACGTAGTGTCCATTTCTGCCAATTAACAGGGCTTCTCAAGGGCACAGAGCATGACAGTTTCTAAGTTTTGGTTTCTGAGGGTCTAGCATGTAGTAGGGACTCGAGTCCCTAAGTGCTGAAAGGCTGGGCATGAATAGATATATGAACATATGGATAGAAGGATAGAAGAGACAAAGAAAGTGTGACGGTGTAGATCCTAGTCATCACAGCTCATTCTTCTCTTTAAATGTCCTGTTAAATGAATATCATGAACTTCTTTCCCGTCATTGTTTTACACTGTGTTCCAATATCAACTACAGAACTGTTTTCATGAGATTTTTTTCTTTTATTTTTATCCAGTTTCATCCAGTGTCTATTTGGGCTTAAAGAGCCTTGGCTAATTTCAGACACTGCTGTTCTCTCTCCTTCTCTCTTATTAGGCTTTTATTTTGTACTGGAGAAATCTCAAGAACTCATTCTGGTGTTTTTAGGACATTCGTTCATAGCATTATTGAATGTAAAGTTAACATTTTAGGGAAGACAGATTTCTGAAAAGTGTTCTTTGATCTTCTGAGTTATAATTAAATACATGTTTGGAGTTTTAAAATGCAAGTTCTATAACTTGTGTCAGAGTGAGGGAAGCCTATAGAGGAGTTATGCTTTTTAATGAAAGTTGGAAAATATGAACTCAACATTGAGGAGCAGGCAAATTTATTGTGGCAACTGACGATCGTAGGCCTAGTGAGTTTCTCATCAAAATTCCCATAAAGCAAGAGAAGAAAGAGCCTGAGTGTAGATCTTTAGAATGAAACCACAGCAGGGGCAACAGAAGTTGGTTTAATGATTTTAAAAGCAACGCTAAGACTGAAAAATGCTTTTAACATTCCTAGCACACAAAAAGAATTGACCTCAATGTTTTGCTGCTGAGCAATTGGGAAAATGAGTATTTCCATTGTGGCCAAAAGCCTGCACATTTCTCTTATGACTCATCTCGTGTCTGAATTCTAAAAGCCTGGCATGCATGCGGAAGAACTCTGAATTCTAAAAGCCTGGCGTGAGGAAGAACGGGCAAGTGCCACACCCTCATTTCTAGTTAATTCCTGTCAATGTAAAGTCAGGCTGCACTTCAGGGTAAGTTTTATGTGACAGTTCAATTCAGAGTATATTTTCTAGGGCCCTTGATATTTGGGGTAAGATGTAATTTTCATCTCTAAATTTAAAAAAATTGTAGACACTCTCTTGTATGTAAACAACAGCACCGATCCTTCACACATATACCCCTTCTTGCTCTCTATACTGTGGACTTATATAAATATCAGTACCCTGACCTTGGGCAAGTAGTTAGTATTTCTGAGCTTCATTTTCCTCATCTGTAAAATGGGAACAATACCTGCCTCATTGGTTTGTTGTAGGAGTTAAATGGGTGAATGTATATAAATAGCTTAGCACAATGTCTAACACATACTCATTATTCAATAAACGGTAGCTGTTTGGTGGTTGTTGATGTTGTTCATATTATTAATGATGTAATGGAAAGAACATTGGCCTGGAAATCAGAAAAAACTAAGTTTTCCCAAAGTAACTGCTTAGCCTGTAACCTATTTTGAGCCATATTTTCTCATCTTAAAATGAAGAGTTTGGCCTAGACAACTTTCCAAATTTAGTATTTATGACTCTGAATAAACCGGTCTTTATAGTGAAGTCCTCTCAGCTCTATCCCCTGAAGTTCCTGCATGTTTCCGGAAATATTCTTCAACCACAAGCGAGTCTTGTGTCTGAAATTCCATGGAGCTCTTGTGTCTGAGCTCCATGCTGGCCAGATCTGTGTGGGTGCACAATAGCTCTGCAGAACTGCAGAGGAAAAGAGTTTTTTAGGTAATGATTTTCAAATCCAAGGACACTATGTCTAGAAAAGTTTTTAGTAATAGTGGGTACACGAATAACATTCAGACTTGTCTCCAAGAGATACTGTTCCATTGTCAGTGAGAGCGGAAGATGGATGCCTTTATCCCACAGTCCTTGATGATATTTAACCACTTCAACTTGGAAACAAAGAAGTTTTCACCTGGGGCAATAAAATTCTCCAGACTGATGCCAGTTGAGGACAGACAGCCATAACAGCACAAAAATTACCCCTTGCATCTGTATGGCTTATTGCCTCTGCAAAGCCCTTTGTCATACATTATGCCCTTTCATCCCCAGAACAACTATGTAAGGCAGGTAGAGATGCTATGAATATTCCCATTGCTGAAATAAAGGAGCTGATATCCAGAGAGGTTGTATGACTTGTCTGGGGTTGCACAGCTCATAGGGCCTGTGCTGTGCCTGAGAGAACCGTGGCTTACTGGGTGTGGAAGGCCCCTAGACACCCCTCTGTACTGCATCTGAGCAGCAGTAATTCTGTCCTCCTCACTGGTCTTCTTGGAAACTGGCAAAACATTTCAGCATCTGTGTCAGATAAAACTAAGCAAAGTTCTCAGAGAAGGATCTACCAGATCAGCTTCTCAAGAAGGTCTGCTGGACGAATGTAGGGGGTAAGAGGAGGGGAGACCATACCCTCCTTCTCTATCAAGAGATACCATTATAATCTTTATCAATGCCTTATAATGTATGCCATTATCTTCTCTCTGCAGAACTGACTAAGCAAAATTATGAGCAGCCCAAGACTGATCTTTCTCCTGATACATGAAGCTGAATTGTTCCTGTAGTATTTGATTTATTCAATTAATAAAATGTTTACATGCTGTTTTTCCTTTATAATAGGTAGATAAATGTCTCCATTAAATGTCCTAAATGACTGTGCTTTTGAACTGAGTGTCACTCTCTGTGGGTGATTTTTGTGCATTTTGGAATGTGAATCATTTGACAGTCCTACATTTACGTAGGTGGTGGCTCCTGCCTTTCACCACTAAGCAGCTGCGCCTCTGCATGGGCTAGAAGAAGGGTCAGAGCTTCCGACTAAATGCAGAGCTTCTGGAACTTGGGACCAGCCCATAAGCGTGCTTGAGCGCTGCTTCCTTCACTTACTCACTCTTGCCTCCCCGTCCTCTCTGAACTCTACCCCGCATTCTACAGATGCAACTTCTCTTAGAGACACTAGGAAATACATAGCAAAGCCTGGAAAGAAAGAAAGTTTAAAAGATTCATGGAGTATGACTGAGCTCAGTATCAAAACGTGTTTGTGTGTCTTTAATGGGGGTCAATGTCAAAGTGTGCGTGTGGATATGTGTGTGTTTCATGGAGGTCACAAGGGTCAGTATTAAAGTGTGTGTGTAACACGCACACACATACACACACACACACACACACACACACACACTGGGCCTGTGATAGGGATTCACCTCTATAAACAAGAGGCTGGGAGCAGGCCCTCTCTGTCCTTCATAGCCCCAGTGAGTGCTGCCCAGAATAGAACTGGCCTCACTGTGGCCTTATCACGTTACAGAGCAGCATCTCCGTTCCTCGCATCAGTCTGCCCAGGTGCTTTTCAGCCTCTCAGCTGTCCTTTCTCTCCTGACCTCTCCACCTTTGCTGTGGATTAGTACCCTGTGGCTAGTTTGGTTTGTACTTCCCCAAACCGAGTCCCAGTTCCTCCCTCCCACTCTACACCAGCTCCTTTGGAGGTCAGCTCTGGTTTCCGCCTCTGGTCTTTTTTTTTTTGCAGTACGCGGGCCTCTCACTGCTGTGGCCTCTCCCGTTGCGGAGCGCAGGCTCCGCGGCCATGGCTCACGGGCCCAGCCGCTCCGCGGCATGTGGGATCTTCCCGGACCGGGGCACGAACCCGTGTGCCCTGCATTGGCAGGCGGACTCTCAACCACTGCGCCACCAGGGAAGCTCCCGCCTCTGGTCTTTGAAGCACCCGCTGTGCCTGCTATCTTCTAAGTTATTAAGAATAGGTGTTAAATGAGGACAGCCTGGACCAGGTCTTCAGCCTGATGCCTCTCTGCAGCCAGCTACCATCTTGTCGCTGAGATGGGCACCGAAGTGCTAATGCTTAGCCTCTAAGGCATGCTCTGAATCCTAGCTCTGCCACCTGCCTCGTACTTTACTCCCCGAGTTTCAGTTTTGTTATCTTTATGATGGGTACAGCAATCCCTTCCTCAAAGAGTTGGAAGTAGTCAATGAGATAACGGTATAAAATACTTAGCATGTGACAGCTATTTTAAAAGTTCTAGCTCTTATGAATAGTATCATTAGTACTTGACATGGTCCTCCCCACTCATGTGATACGGATCTTCCCTCATTTTCCTTCCTCCTCCCCGGTATTTACAGTTTCTAAAAAAAAAACTACATTATCTCAATAACCTTTACAAAACAGACGTTATCACCTCAATTTATAGGTAAGGAAATAAAGTCACAGACAGGGTATATCACTTTCACAAGGATGCATCATTTGGAATAAAAGCAACTGGGATAAATTAGTTCCCTCTCTGACTCCTTCAGGAAAACTTTTCTGGCTTCTCTGGTGCCATTTTAGGTGTTGAGGAGACTGTGGTGATTCGACATGGGCCTGAGGTGGGGCCCAGTCCCATGGGGAAAGTCAGTAACAGGATAATTATGGGATAGTAGGATACAGGCATCCAAATAGGTAGCCAGGGACCTGGGGGCACCCCCAGGTAGCAGGGCTCCAGAGCCCATAGTCTATCCATCACCACAGAGTTTACATAATGCAAGCTGGAATGTGTCCTAGGGTCCGTCACGATGGGGCACCCTGGAGGAGACAGTCATTCTGACAGGGGAGAGAGGGGGCAATCCGGGAGATCCCGTAAGGGCAGGCAGCTTCATTAGAGACAGGGTTCGGAGGACGGGACTTTGGCAGCAATTCTGAAGGCAGCATACACTTCACACCTCTCAGCAGCCACCCTTCTTCAAGGACAAGGTGACCCTTTCCCATGAGTCCCCTGTAGACCTTCTCTCACAACACTTTGGCCAGAATCACATCGCAAGCCTGTGGAAGCACCGTGATTGACTTAGGATAACAAAGATCTATTCATAGGCCGTGGAGGTGCCCTGTGAAAGCCAAAACAAAATGGGGGTTCTAGCAAGGAAGAAGGGGCTGCCTGGGGGTGGGTGACTGGCCACCAGTGTCTGCCACAACCATCCATTATTATTATTATGGTTATTATTATTTTGGGTTTTGATTTACATATTGGCTCATTTTTTTCTCTCCTGTGCTTTGGTCCGTATTCCTTCTTTTTGATGGTTGGGGATGTTGAAATGCCCCCAGCTCACTAGTCTAAGCATCAATTATTTTATTATACTGAGTTCTAGTATTCTGAGGCTTGGAAGAACGGCTGAATTTATAATTTGGAAGGCATACTTTGGATAAGTTATGAACATTGTGCTGAAAAATATGGCTGGCTATATTGCCAGCCTCCCGTTTTAGTTGTTTCTCTTTTGGTCAATCGCCTTTGATTCCCTAACAACCAACAGAGTAGGCTAAGTACTAGAACCTCTAATTAGGGTCAGACAGGTGAAGAGACTTTTGTAAGGCCACCATAGCAAGTTTTAGGCTTCCTGGTTGCAGACTTCTCACTAACTATAGTGTGATGAGCAAAACAGTCTGAAAATGACCATGGCAGCTGACTCTGGTTGCCTGGCCAATGAGCTAGCAAGCACCACAGACCTCCTTCTCCCAGCAGAAGTGCTACACCCAAGCCTGGCTTCCCATGGGACTGGTTGTATCCCTTGCTTGCAGCATCCTGTGGACCTTGTGCTGGCTTTCCCAGCAGCTCCTGTAAACAACTGGGCCCCCCAATCCAGACTATCTGGATCAAGCTGCCTGAGTATTCTCCCACTGACAAGGCAGCTTTCTTATACTTGCTTTATAGAAAAGGCAGAATAAGGAGGGATACTGTTCCTCTACTGGAACATAAACCCACACCATATTTCCTGCCAAGCACCCTTGCCTGTCTCTCTGTGGGACTGTGGGAAGTAGGGAACCCAATACTCTCTTTCTATGTAATCTGCCTTTAGGTATTCCCTTTTCCCAATAAAGCCTATTCCTTAACCCAAACCAGGTGAGGTTGTAGAATTCATTCCAAACTTGATGCACAGTAGGTGGTGACTCAGAAGGGACCCAACTTGCACAACAGTCAGACACCTGTATTTTTCACATAGGTTGGAGTATGGAAGTACCATTCAATTTTCCCAACAAGTGCAAAGCTATGAATATAGTAATGCAGAAAAAAACTTATGCAAAAGTTATTTCATCCTTGTTTGAAATGTATGCCCTCAAGTTATATGTATGTCATATATAATATATGAATGTATTCATTTAAGTCACCCTACCTTTCTTCTGCAAAAGATAGTGTATAAATAAATACATATTAATAAATGGGTTATACATTATTCATCATTTTATCTACGATTTCTATGTTCTTTCTGCTTCCTCTTGCCCCTTACGTGCAGAGCATTGACATTGCTGCTTTCAACAAGATCTGAGCCCTGGCACTGGGCCTGAGTGTTTTAAGCCTTGCAGCCAATAAAGACTGAGACTCTGGGCTTCCCTGGTGGCGCAGTGGTTGAGAGTCCGCCTGCCGATGCAGGGGACATGGGTTCGTGCCCCGGTCTGGGAAGATCCCACATGCCGCGGAGCAGCTGGGCCCGTGAGCCATGGCCTCTGAGCCTGTGCGTCCAGAGCCTGCGCTCCGCAACGGGAGAGGCCACAACAATGAGAGGCCCGCGTACCGCCAAAAGAAAAAAAAAAAAGACTGAGATTCTAAATGCATACGCACACATACACATACACACACGCCCCACTCATTTATTCTCTGGCAGTAGTTCATCAATGCCATTGCTAAAGTAACTTGAGTTCCATAGTGATTCTAAATATTGAAAGTCTAAGTGCATCTGGGAACATTCTTCCTCCCAAATTCCTCTGAGGCTACAATTTCTCTCATGGCTCCACCACAGTGATCTAAGACAAAATAGCTTTTCGTAAAAGAGCTGGTTTTTCAGTAAAGTATTAACTACCCTCATTGGTAGATTACTTTGATTACTCTTTGGAATATTCTCCATCTTAATCCTCTCCTGAGTCCTCCTATATTTGCAGATTTACCTTCAGTCTTATCCCTTCCCTGAAGTCTCTCTCTGATTGAGGGCTCCCAGATCCCCTTCTCTAGCACTTGTTGCTTGTATGTTATAAGTTATGGCTTACACATCATCACAGAGTAACACATACATACTCACATACTGGCTTAAACACAGGAGCTATGACTTATACTTGAGTGTAAGTATTGAGTTCCCTCAATGTCCTCCAGTTCGTCTGGGAGAGGGTGTCTTACGTGCCCTTGGGAATAAATCCTCTCTCCCGATTTGACCTGCTAAGGCTGTGAGTTCCTCCTGCACATTCCATTGAAGCCTGTGTCAACCGCCTGGTTGCCTGTCCTAGGCCAGTTTCCTCTCCCATATCAACTCTGGTCCAGAAGCAGACTGGGTTCAGCCCAACACCGTGCACCCCATCCCCAGAGGAGACCCAAATGAGGAAACTCCCTTCACCCTCTAAATCCCCACTTCTTCCCTAGACACTTCACTGAAACTCTGTTTTTTTCTTTAAATTGCAGCCTCTTCTCCAGGTCTTGTGTACAGATCATGGGGGCAGGATTGGGCCATCTGAGGGACAGATAAGGGCTGTGCTGAGGTGTAGCCACCCCCATCACTGACTTAATGACCTTGGACAATCTTGGACTCTCCTCTCTCTTTAGGATGAATTGTCACTTCCATTAGGTTTTTTGGTCCTATGCACAGTGCCCCATAACTATCTCCCCTTCTGTTTCTTCTCAGGTGAGATTGAAGACTAGGGAGATCTCAGCTGAAGCTATCAGGATGGCACCCAAGTTTCCAAATAAAAAACAAATGGATGCCTACTTCCATTTATGTTGTCCCTTCCATCGAGAGATGGAGTCCTATCTCTTCACCTCTTTGCACTTGAGCCTGGCCATGTGGTTTGCTTTGGCTAATGACACATTAGCAAAAGACTGATACAAACAGAGGCTCGAAAAGAGTTTGTGAATTGGGATCTACTCTCTTTTGCTGCTTTCGGAACCCAGTGGCCAGTGAAAAGCCTGGGGTAGCCTGTTGGATGCTGCGGACACATGGCATAGTTGCCTCTGTACCATAGCCACCAGACATGTGATGAGGCCGTCCACATTCAATCAGCTTCTGGCTGAACCGCCAGCTGACTGTAGCCACGGGAGTGAGCCCAGGCAGGACCAGCAGAAGAACCACCTAGCTGAGCTCAGTTCAAACTGCCAACACGCAGAATTGTGAACTACTCAGTGACTGTTTCCTTAACCAAAAAACAAGTATTGGGATTGTTTGTTACACAGCAATAGATAACTGATCTATTACTGGAAAGGCAGAAGAGGGAATGTGGAATTGATGGAATAGGTATTCATAAATGATAGATAAAAAAAGATCTAAGGTATTTTTCAGATACTAAAATTCTAAGATTTGTTGAGAAGATCCCAATGTCTAAACAAGTATAATTTATATCATTTAAATTTACAATTTAAAGACCATATCTGCTCTTCCTTCTGTTTTACATTGTAAATCTCAGAGATACACAATGTATGACCATAAAGAACTATGACTGGTAATCACCACCACATTGATCTCATTACTTCCTTGCCACACCTTGTTTTGTTACTGCCAAGGCAATGCCTTTCTTGAGTTGTGGACTCTTCGTAAATGTTTACTTCATGTGATTCATACCTCAATCTTGGATAAGAGCTATATGCGTTAAAAAAAGAGTTGAGACTTATGCATGAATTAATTTTTTAATAAAAAGATATTGAGGGCTTCCCTGGTGGCGCAGTGGTTGAGAATCTGCCTGCCGATGCAGGGGACACGGGTTCGTGCCCCGGTCCGGGAAGATCCCACATGCCGTGGAGCGGCTGGGCCCGTGACCCATGGCCGCTGGGCCTGTGCGTCCAGAGCCTGTACTCCGCAACGGGAGAGGCCACAGCAGTGAGAGGCCCGCGTAGCACCAAAAAAAAAAAAAAAGATATTGAAATCACTTGCACAGTCACACACAACCTTGAAAGAATGCAGTTGCTATAACACTAAAGGAAATTACCTCTAGGCTTCCATCCAATACAATGCAATTTCAGCAACTTGAAAATAAGAGGTAATAATGGAAACACTGACAAATCCATAACTCCCATTGCTGAAGGAATGGCAAAGAAAGACCAGAATAATAACAACACAGTGTGAATTCCCAGTGTTTTTACCTTGCGTTGGCAGCAAGTGACAGGACCGACTTTCATAATAACATTATAATTACCCATTGTTTATCTAAATAATCTCTGAAAGCCAGGAAAAAATAGCACTATTTAATTTTGGAGAAGATTCCATTTTGCTGAGGTTTTTGGCACACGAGTCAGAGATTTCCAGATGGGACACTGCCCCGTCCTTGTTTATATATCTGGTGTCCACCTTAGGTCACGTGGAGGGAGACGCAAGAGGGAGGCAGATGCATCTTTGTACACATGTCACACGGAGGACTGTGAGCCTAGAACTCTGGGAAAATGTCCTCTTTCAACTCAGTGATCAGTGCTTTCCCCTTCCCCGGCTGTGACACAGTTTTCTCTTTGAAGCACAGGAACATCAGGAGAGAGTATAGACAGTTCTCATCTCCATTTATGCTGCCCCCACCCCTCCACTTGCAATTCTCCTCCCAGCCAGAACCCACCCCCAGGGTCTCAAATGGTCTCCTCCTCCAGATACCCAGGGCTGACCCAGCAGGAGGCAGGAACACCCTTATTCATTACAGAGCGTCCTCTCTTCTTATCTTGCCTTTTTTTAGCCTGAAGGACAAAGACAGAGAGAGGAGTCTTGATTTTCCTTGTTACTCTGCTCCAGCTGGCAGCCTAGCCAACATCTAAAATCAGTTGTGATGTGAAAGTTATTTTTTTTTTTAACTCTAGCATTTCATTTTATGTAATTTTATGGGTAACAGGATGGGAATTCAGCTTAGAAAACTTTTGACCAACAATCATTCAACAAATAAAAATGAAAACAAAAAAGGTGACTGTGATGAGCAAAATAAAACCGCCTGCTATGCCAAGAATGTACATGAATCATGTTTCCAATGACCATGTTTCTTATGTTTTATGATGACCTGGAACTTCCTTCTAATCATTCTCTCTTGGGCTCCTTAGTTGCCCAAGGATGACTAATTCTGCACTTAGAATGGTGGACACTTGGAGCCTCAGACTCTCTGAGCTGAAGGGACCTCAGAGTGCTTTCTGGTTGACCAGCTCCACCACATACCCCACACCTGTTGGGAGTTGGAGAAACAAGGATGGAGAGTGTTATGGCTTGAATTGTATCCCCTGAAAAGATTTGTCGAAGCCTTAACCTCAGCACTTGTGGATGCAAACTTATTTGGAAACAGTCTCTGCAGATGTAACCAAGCTTCAGATGAGGTCATTAGGGTAGCCCTAATCCAATACAACTTCTGTCCTTACTAGAGGAGGAGGGATATGGGGACAGACACACGAGGGAAGAACACCACGTAACAGATGGAGGGAGAGATCGAAGGGCTGCAGCCGCGAGCCGAGAGCGCCTAGGACTGCTGGCAACCCCCCAGAACCGAGCAAGAGGAGAGGAAGGATGCTCCCCTCTGGATTTCAGAGGGAGCCTGACCCTCCCAACACTTTGATTTCAGACTTCCACCTCCAGAACTGTGAGGCAATACATTTCTGTTGTTTCAAGCCGCGTAGTTTGTGGCACTTGTTACAGCAGACCTAGGAAATGAATACAGAGAGTTAGGCAAACTGCCCGTGATCACAGGGAGGGTGATGGCCGAGGACACACCAGAACACAACCTTTGTGACTCCCACTCCAGGGTCTGTCCACTGTCCTGGGCTTTATTCCTCTGAGGCATCACAGCTCAGTTGTATGCATGTATGTTTTCTTCTTATTTTTGTTCCAGATTTCTATAATAATTTCCCTCAAATAGACTTTCCTTGTCTCCCCCTTTTTTGTTTTGAAAAACTTTAGACAGATGCATTGAAAGAATAACACAATGAACACACATAGTCCCTACACCTACACTCAACAATTAACATTTTGCCATGTTTATTTCTCTCTCTTGTTCTTTCTATGTTTACTTTTGTCTTGAGCACTTGAAAGTTTGCAGACCTCAGGACATTTCACATCGTATCTCCTAAGAGCAAAGACATTCTCCTTCCTAATGATCAGATTCAAGGAATTGAACACCAAAAGGATAATCGAATAAAGATTATATTCAAATTTCTCCAATTTCCCCCCAAATATCTTTTATAGATATTTTTTTTCCTTCCTCCCCTCCCCTTCCCTCTACTGTCCTTTCCTTCAGTTTCCTTCAGCACCCTATCCTCCAGCTGCCAGGTCCCTTTCTCTTTTAATTTGGAGCATTTACCCACTTTTTTATTTTATCTTTCCCAACATTACGTTTTTGAAGAGTCCGAGCCAATTGCCTAACAGAGTGTCCCACAGTCTGGTTTTGTCTGCTTGTTTCCTCATGATTAGATTCAGGTTAACCATTCTTTGGTAGGAATATTACCCAGGTGAGGCTGTGCACTTCCCATGGCATCTCTGGCAGAATCTCATGGCAGTCAACAACCACCATCGCTGAGGATGTCGGGTTCGCTGGTGATGGTGGTACCTATCAGGTCTCCCCACTGTAAAGTTACCATTTTTTTCCTGTTGTAATTAATGAATTATCTGTGGGGGGTATTTGAGAGAAGACTTGTTCTTAACTACTTAATTCAGTACATCCAGAGTAAACAACAAATGCTGACTTGGTATTAGATATCACTCCACAGCTGAAATGCAACACCTAACATGCCCTGCTTGATTTACCACATGTTTTCCATAAGGGTTCTAGGGGGGTTAAGGTTAAAACTAACCCTCCTCCTTTACAAACCACCTGCCCACAGAAATCTGAAGGTCACTCTCATGGCTTCACCAGCACATATAATATTATCGAGGTTTTGGTCTCAGGTAAGATTTCTGACTCATTAAATTTTACATTGAAACTTAAGAAGGCATACCAAAAAAAGTTAACTATATCAAAGAGTAAAGCCCTAGGTAGGTAACCCCAATGCTTAAAGCACAAAATTACATTAGGTAAATCAAAGGTTTGCTTCTCAGCACGTCGGCATCACCATAGCCCAAGTATCACGGATAACATAGAGCTTATAAAATTACACTTGTGGCAGCGTGCTATTTTCCTTGTTGGCTACCACAAAGAACAGGAACTTGAGAAAGCAGGACAAAAATAGATCTCCAAAGCCATGTCAATCATTTTTGAGAGGTCAAAACCCCTTGTGGCTTTAATTGGAAATTACTGCCTTGGTAATTAGTATAATAACACGAAAACGCACCTAAGTCTCTGAGTGCATATTAAGCAGGGTGATTATGACCCATCAGTCACCAAGGCCACCCTCAGGGCCTTCCTATACCACCGGAAGTTTGGTTCTGCTGTGAGTTCCTGTGGAGTTTTTTCTGCATTTGTTGCAGGAAGGGGGACCCCCTCCAGGGCCCGAGAGTGGGCTCTTGTCTAACACTCGGAAATGAAATGTCCGAGGAGACGCACGTGCTGACAAAGCAAGAGACTTTAGTGGGAAGGGGCGCCCGCGTGGAGAGCAGGAGGGAAAGGGAACCCAGGAGGACTGCTGTGCCACGTGGCTCACAGTCCCGGGTTTTATGGTGATGGGATTCGTTTCTGGGTTAGTCTCTGGCCGATCGTTCTGACTCAGGGTCCTTCCTGGTGGTGCACGCATGGCTCAGCCAAGAAGGAGTCCAGCGAGGAGGATTCTGGGAGGTTGCTAGGACATACGGGCTGGCGTCTCCTTTTGACTTTTCCCGAATTCTTCCGGTTGGTGGTGGCTTGTTAGTTCCATGTTCCTTACCAGGACCTCCTTTTGTAAAATAACTCATACAGATGGTTACTGTGGTGCTGGCTAGGGTGGCAGCTTCAGTCAGTGTTTCCCCTAACACATTGATTTCCCCACTGGATTGCAAGTTCCATGAGAACAGGGGCTTGGTCCTGTTTGCCCTCCGGTGTCCAGAACAGTGTCTGGTGCACGTTGGGTGTCCAACAACTATTGGTTGAATGAAGGAATGACTCAGTACTCTGCACGGTTAGGTCAGTTCAACATTTCTAAGCAAGAGATGTAACCTCATGGCCCCTTCATCCTCTTTTAACTTAATTACAAAATTTGCTGCTTGGGAGTGTATGTAAAGGGCCCTTCTTAGCTTCTCTATCTTAACCTCCAACAACATAGCTGGTCATTTCAGGGTGGACAGCACACCTCTGTGTGCCAGACCACATCACGATTCTATCCCTTGAGGCCATGTTTCCCTCTCTCTCTACCTCTTTCTCTCTCTCTCTTTTTGCAAAGCAGGAACCAGGAAGGACATGAAATATTCCATCATCTCATCATCACTAGTGTGTTTATATCCTTCCAATATTCCATTGCTGAGTTGCTAAAGGTCATGGGGAGAGCGAAGCCAGTGGATTGTTAATAGAGTGTATAATTTGCTTAAATAACATTTTTCCTGTGCATGATCTTGTCTAGAAATATTGTGACATACAATTTTGATTAATTTGCTTTAATATATGACAGTTAAGCAAAATAAATGATCTGCCCAATAAACATTGTCTTGTTGTCGTTATTCATGTGCAGATGGAGGTTTCAAGGAAGCTGAAAGAATCAACCGATACACATGTTCACTTGAATCAGGACCCTCCAGGCTCAGAGATGGAAGACAGTGCAGAGCAGAGAAGGAGAGAAGGGCCAGGAGAGAGGCTCTCCTTCCAGGAGAAAGTAGCAATAATAAAAATTTAAATATAAGAATAGTAGTAGTTTGTGCTTGTTGCATGCTTATTATTTCTTTTACAACAGCCCTATGCAGGAAGACTATTATTCCCATTGTAGAGAGGAGCAAACTAAAGCTTAGCGAGGTCGTGACTTGACAGTAGTAAGGAGTGAGCAAAATTTGAATCCTCTGACTTCAGAGGTTCTTACTACACCACACACGGGGCTGCTTCCAAATGCACAGTAGAAGAAGAGCCTGTTATTTACAAGTGTTGTCTTGCAAATTTTCAAGGAAATCTTTGATCATTTCTTAAAGTATGTTTTTTTAAATTTATTTATTTATTTTTGGCTGTGTTGGGTCTTCGTTTCTGTGCGAGGGCTTTCTCCCGTTGCGGCGAGCGGGGGCCACTCTTCATCGCGGTGCGCGGGCCTCTCACTGTCGCGGCCTCTCCCGTTCCGGAGCACAGGCTCCAGACGCGCAGGCTCAGTAGTTGTGGCTCACGGGCCCAGCCGCTCCGCGGCATGTGGGATCTTCCCGGACCAGGGCTCGAACCCATGTCCCCTGCATCAGCAGGTAGATTCTTAACCACTGCGCCACCAGGGAAGCCCTTCTTAAAGTATTTATGCTGGGAGGAACTAAGGGCAGATAAGTTCCTGTAAGATCACTGCCCCAGAGTTCACATAGGGGAAACCCTATAGTGTTTTTCTTAAATCTAATATCTTTTGATATTCAGCCTTTTATCATCTTTGTCACTCTCCTTGAATCCCTCTTCAAAGATGAAACATTCTCTAAAATTACGGATATAGCTCAACTCCTGAGAGGCATCCATTTGCAAATAGATGAAAAGCTTTTCTACTGTAGGTGAGATGAACAAGGCAGACTGAAAACGTGGCATGTTAAATATTCTATTACCACTGACCTGCTCAGACACACAGATACAACGGCTCACTCTTTCTTCTGTCCCCTGGTGAAAAATTAGGGGAAGTAAAGGGCCCGTATATACCAAGGTTATTTTTTAATCCAACACCTGGAAAGAAGTAGAAGGTTTACAGTCATCAAGCTTAATTTTATCTAAACTTCTTAAGATTTTATGTGGGTGGGGGTGAGACGGGGGTGGGAATACTTCTAAAACTGGTATTCATGTTCGCAAGAGCGGCTTTCCAAAGCTACAGTTCAAATTCTGCACCACTGCAGGCACAGTTTTTTTCTCTTACACCTACCCTCCCCCCGCCCGCACTCCCCCAGACACATACTAGAAAAACATTCAAAACCAGTTTTAAAAAGCAAGTGTATATATATATTTTTTCTCACAAATTAATTTCTCCTTAATGTAGATGTGGTTAAACCCCTGACAGGCAAACAGCAGGAACGCCTTTATATGAGTGTATCTTTCTTCCAACCCCAGCACAAATATAACCATCCATAACAAGGGCTCCTAACCTTTTGGATTTCAAGGACCAATAAATGAATGAACACATGAAAATTTGGATGATTCAAGGTTGCCAAGTTTCAATTTGCAATGAAAGGGCTTCCCTGGTGGCGCAGTGGTTGAGAGTCCGCCTGCCGATGCAGGGGACACGGGTTCGTGCCCCGGTCCGGGAGGATCCCACATGCCGCGGAGCGGCTGGGCCCGTGAGCCATGGCCGCTGGGCCTGTGCGTCCGGAGCCTGTGCTCCGCAACAGGAGGGGCCACAACAGTGAGAGGCCCGGGTGCCGCAAAAAAAAACAAATTTGCAATGAAAGAAACAAATAATAATACATATTACCACCATGACTTCATAAAGCGAAGGACAACATAACAGGAGAAAGAATGTCAGTACATAACTTCAAGATAAAGAATTTTTTTTAATCTTAAAGTTAGCTTATGGGGCTTCCCTGGTGGCGCAGCGGTTGAGAGTCCGCCTGCCGATGCAGAGGACACGGGTTCGTGCCCCGGTCCAGGAAGATCGCACATGCCGCGGAGAGGCTGGGCCCGTGAGCCGTGGCCGCTGGGCCTGCGTGTCCGGAGCCTGTGCTCTGCAACGGGAGAGGCCACAACAGTGAGAGGCCCGCATACCACAGAAAAAAAAAAAAAAAAAGTTAGCTTATGGAATTTAGTTTTTTTCTCACTCTGCCACAAGTCAGTGAAAATTCTATTAGAGACTGGCACTGGTCCTGGGACCAACATTTGGCCACCACTGATCTAAAAGAGGTCTTTCTTGATTATCATCTCCCTCCACCCCTGGGCAGAACTAATACCCTTCTTTCTCCTCTAGCATTTTGTGAATACTTCTGCTATATCACATTGTTTCATAATTATTCCTGTTAATATTTATCTAGCAGCTAGACCACAAGTTTTTAAAGGCACAAAGATTGTGTCTTACCCTTTTATCCACTTACAGAACATGGCACAAAGCCTAGAACACAGTAAGCACTCTAAGAGAATTTATCAAATTAATCTGTATATAAGTCAGTCAAACGTAAAGAGAAAATTCTCTCCCTAGACAAAACTGACCATCTTATTTGCAAACTGGCATACCACAATAGGGCCTGGAGGGAGGTCCTAGAGATATGTAAAGGAAGTTATAACAACATCAAATACCATTGGCACACAGCTATGGCTTGCAAATTTTAATTGAAGTTTAAATAATTAGTCGACGCCATTGCTCTGAAAAACAATCTCGGCTAAGAAATTGGTTTGGGGTCGTGTTTAAACATGGAGAGTGACATCGATTTATACATACCTCAAATGAAAATGGAATTTCCGGATGCAGAACAGAGCAAGAATCAAGAGGCAGGGTAATAGCCAGCAGCAGATGAGATCCTCTGTGTTCATTTATCCAGGTGGTTTATTGGTGAGTCATGGATCTGTGGTCTGAATACTGAACACTGAGCCGGCAGTTTCCTAAATTCAGGAAAACAACATGTCCTAATTTATTACCCTGACATAATTTGGCCACAGATCAGCAATGCAGTAAAAATATATTCCATAAAAATATGTTTATGGATTTTCTCATTACATTGACAAATGAGGGGTGGAATCACCTTATGGGGGGGCAGAATCAACAAAAACTTCTATCCTTTATACACATATATTCTCCATGAAGCAAAGAACATAAAAACTGGAAGGAATTAAAATTATAATCAATTGTTTCTTAGACTGTCTCTTCAGAAACAACTGACAAATTCAGAGGCTGTCAGCCTATATAGTGGTATGTTAGCTATTACTTTTCACTTCTTAGTGGTATCCAACAGTTAAATCATTTAGTGTCGTCCTATGGATCAAATTTAAATTTACCTTTAGCAGTGATGAAATAGTTATGAAGCTACACGAAGCTTTATGGATGAAATTGTGGCAGCGTTGGCAGCTGTGAGCAGGATCAGAGGAAGAAAACTGAAACCCAGAGCCTCACAGCTTGCTGTGCTCATTCACCCATTCTTCATGCTGAAGAAATGAAAACAGCTCTGGGGGCCGAACTTGAGCATATCTGAATCCAGTGCTTTCGCAGAAGCAACCTCATGCAGGCACAGCTACATTATTTCCTCACTGAGGCTGGCAGGCCGCAAGGATCCCACCCCTGGGACTCAGGCCCTGTGGACTCCTTTCCAAACTTTACCAGGGTTCGTCTGTGTGACCAACAGAATACAGCAGTGATTGTATGTCACTTCTGAGATTAAGTTATAAAAGACTTTGCAGCTTCTGTCTTGAAGTCTCTCTCTTTTTCTCTCTCAGATCAATGGCTCTGGGAAAGCCAGCTCCTATGTTGTAAGCAGCCCTAAAGAGAGGCCTGTGAGGCAAGAAACTGACATGTTCCGTGAACAGCCATGTGAGTGAGTTGGAAGCAGTCTCCAGCCCCAGTCAAGCTTTCAGATGACTACAGCCCCAGCAGACAGTTTGACTGCAACCTTAGTAGCCACCAAGCTAGAGCCACCCGGCTAAGCTACTCCCAGATTCCTGGCCCTCAGGAACCAAGTGAGAAAATACGTGTTTGTTGGTTTAAGCTGCTAATTTTGGAGGTGACTTGTTACTCAGCAATAGGTAACTAATACACCCACTGTGATCTTGGGTAAGTTAGATAAATTAATTGAGCCTCTGCTTCTTCATCTATAAAGTGGGGACTGATATAAATAGAAATATATTTATACTTATTGTCTTTTGTTCCAGAACAAATTTAGGACTACTTTCAGGGATACATAAAATATAAGGAAGCATAGATTAAAAGAGGAGGGAGGATAGAAAAACAACGATAGGGGAAAAATAAGAAATGGGAAAGAGGTTAAAAAATAATACATTACACACATGTTAAAACTGGGCAACAATCTGGCTCTGAAACTTAGCATAATTCCTCCAGCCTCCTCCTACCCCACCCCCGCAACTGCATCACACACACACACAAGGTCAAAGGTTAGCTCAGAGTCCAAAAATTTAAACAAGAAGATCCAATTATTGAAGAGACATATAATTATCCTTAGTGCTAACATGGATGAGAATTTTCCTTGGGCACTCCCTAAAGCAGACACTGTGTGGGGTACAAGCTGAGGCCTTCACACTCAGGGGTAATTTAAGGAAATAGGATGATGACACTATGTCTCATATCATTGCAGCCCATAGTGGGGCTTATACAACAGTGCCTGCTGTTACTACTGCCATTGAGGGCAGAGTTTTACCAGTACTACAGCTCATCTCTAATGAGCTTCACAGCCTAATACTCTTGACTTTCCATTCTCATCAATATTAAAAATAGTCCTTTTTCCCCCATGAACTTAATGGAAACAGTTGTGGAAAATCCTGGATATTCCAAATAGTTTCTCATATTCCTTACATTGCAATAAGAAACTCAGTGGACATAAATGTCCACCCTCATAGTCACTCATGCTCAAAGCTTTGGGCCTCTTTGCTACCCTTCCCTTTAAACCCTTTCTTATTGACCTCACCACCAAGTCTTAATGTTTTCAGTAATGTCTCTTCCCATCTGACCCCTCCTTTATATTTTTGCTGCCACTGCCTAGCTCTGAGTTTTAACTCCTTACTCTCATATCTAGGCAATAGCCCTGTATTAGTCAGCTCGGGCTGCCATAACGAAATACCATAGACTCAGCAGCTTAAACAAGAGACACTAATTTCTCACAGTTGTGGAGGCTGGGAAATCCAAAAGCAAGGTACTGGCTGATTCTGTTTCCTGGTGAGGGTGCTTTTTCCTGGCTTGTAGATGGCCCCCTTCTCCATGTGTCCTAACATAGTAGAGGGAGAGAGAGAGAAATCTCCCTGGTGTCTCTTTTTATAAGGGAACTAAACCCCCCACCCCCATTCATGAGGTCCCCATCCTCATGATCTCATCCAAACTTAATCACCTCCCAAAGGCCCCGCATCCTAATCCATCACATTGGGGGTTAGGGAGGGAGACACAAGAGGGAGAAGATAGGTGGATGTATGTATATGTATAGCTGATTCACTTTGTAATACAGCAGAAACTAACACACCATTGTAAAGCAATTATACTCCAATAAAGATGTTAAAAAATTTTTTAAAATAATTGTGGGGGACATTTCAGTCCATAGCAAGTCTCCAGTCTTTCCCAGTAGAACCAAATGAATATGATTGTAAGAGCACTTTTTCTCTCTTCTTTCATCAGGATTTAGTCAAGTATCAGCCTGGGACCAGACTGCAGCAAGAGAAAATCTGGCATCTTTGATATTAAAGAACTTTGAGGATCAAGACCCAAACGCCTGCCCCAACTCTAATTCCTGTTCTTCACCCAACATAGCTCCTCCACTCACATTTGCTCCCTCTTGGCTCTGGGCCTTTTCTGTACTGTGAAATCCAGAACGCAACACCACCACTCCCTTTCTGCAGCCAATTTCATCCTTTAAACCTAGTTGAAATCCTAACTGAGAGTCTGAGTTGGAAGGACGCCAAAGGTTACTCTGCCCAGCCCTCAACCTCATTCATGCATCACCTATTCACCAGCCCAACATTCATTTGGTAACTTCTAAGCCAAGTAAAAATGAATATGATAGATTCAGCCCCAAAGGAGGTCGCAGTTTGCACAGGGAGACTGGAATGCAAATGATTACAATGTAAGTACAATGTTCAAGACCTGAACAAAGTGCTTTGTGAACACATTCTTTGACACTTGTCTAGATTCTATTTGAATACCTCCAGGGACAGGAAACTCAGGTAGCTCATTATTTCAGAAAACTATAACCAAATAAAGTTATCACATTGAGTTTAAATCTAACTTCTGCTTATTTACTCTAGTTTATTCAAACTCCAGAGGTTTCAAAGATAAATCTAGATTTCTTTTCATATGTCTGTCACTTAGGTATTTGAAGACCACACCATAAATATCCCTAAATTTCTTACATGTTCTGATTCTAGGCTCTTCACCCTGTTGGCTGCCCTCCTCTGGCTCCACTGAAGATTTTTTATACCCTTCAAAGTTTGTTGAGGATTCACCAAGGTAAAATGGAGCGAGGCTACCCCCTCCTTTGTTCTTATCTTAATGCAAACTAAGATCACATTTACCTTCTGTGGAAGGAAGGGGGCACCCTTATTACTTATTGTAGAAAATCAAAGTTTTCAATGACTCTTTTTTCTCCCTCATTCATCTAAGTGATGTCTCCTCTTGCATGGCTCATATGGGGCTTGTTCATACTATCTTGTATTATCAGTTAATTTTTTATGTATAAATCTAAGCTCTCTACCTAAACAGAAGGATTCTTGGGGTGGTAAGGATACTTTTATTATTCATATTTTCCTTTAATAAGTATGTGAATGAATGAACAAGTGTTAAGGGAGAAAAGCACTATGGTATGCAGAGCAGCACACCTATCTAAAAGATGTCCACACCACAATCCCCAGAACCTGTGAATATGCTATGCTACATGGCAAGGGGGAGATTAAGTATGCAGATGGATTTATGGTTGTTGATGAACTGACTGTAAAGAGATTATCCTGGATTATCACCCAGCAGGCCCAATGTAATCACAAGAAGGCAATAGAGATCACAGTGAGAGAGATCTGAAGATGCTACTCTCTTCCTTTGAAGATGGAGAAAGGAGCCAGGAGTCAAAGAACTGCCGTAGCATTTCATTGCTGGCTGAGGCAAGAAAACAGATTGTCACCTAAAGCCTCCAGAAGGGAATGCAACTCTGCTGACACCTTGATTTTAGCCAACTGAGACCCATTTTGGACTTCTGACTTCCAGAACTGTAAAGTGTGTGTGCCATTTTAAGCCACTAACTTTGTGGTAATTTGTTACAACAGCAATAGGAAATTCATTTAGGTGCTACCATTTTGTGCTATTTGCCAGCCATCATTTGGCATTTTCCTTTAGATTATCATTAATCCTTATAACGCTCTTTAGATTTTAAAAGTGTTGAAGCTATTGGGTAAATTTGGAAAGATTAGCCAGCTAGTAAGAAGCAGAGCTAGGATTTGAACTCCGGTGTCTCTGGCTCCAACTTATGCTTGTTTTACAAAACCACAATGCCTTCAGAAGGGATAAAATCACAACCCAGATATTGTACCTTAGTAATTCCCTAAACATTTTTAAAAAAATATTTATTTATTTGGCTGTGGCAGGTCTCAGCTGCAGCATGCGGGGTCTTCGTTGCTGGTGTGGGATCTTTAGTTGCAGCACGCGAACTCTTAGTTGCGGCACGTGGGATCTAGTTTCCTGACCAGGGATCAAACCCAGGCCCCTTGCATTGGGAGCGTGGAGTCTTACCCAGTGGGCCACCAGGGAAGTCCCCTAAATATTCTGATTAGACTTCCTGAGGCCATTATTCCTAACAGAAACTGGATACATAATTCGATAGCTCTTATTAACATTCTTCCTGTCTTTTTTCTCTCCGTGAACTTTTCCGTCTCCTGTTGATACTGCTTAAATATAAAATATTGTAAACTGAACATATAGCTTTAAATACATTAAACTGTTCACTTCATATCATATGTCAACTATAGTTTATTACTAGGATGTGAATTGAGTACATTAGGTATTCATCTACAAATATTTATAATATCTAGTTTCCAAGGAAAACATGGTTTTATAGCTGATATCTTGGGGCAAGGGGTGCGGCGGCTTGAAGCAGGACCTCGGTCCTTGTCTTCTTTTTTTTTTTTTTTTTTTTTTGCTGTATGCGGGCCTCTCACTGTTGTGGCCTCTCCCGTTGTGGAGCACAGGCTCCGGACGCGCAGGCCTAGCGGCCATGGCTCACGGGCTTAGTTGCTCCGCGGCATGTGGGATCTTCCCGGACCAGGGCACGAACCCGTGTCTCCTGCATCGGCAGGCGGATTCTCAACCACTGCGCCACCAGGGAAGCCCCGGTCCTTGTCTTCTTTGAAGAAAGAATTCAGCAAAGAGACAGATTGTGAAGGAGATAAAGCATTTATTAGAAGCAAAGTACGTGTGGAAGATCATACAGGTGGACTCGGAGTGAGGCACAGCATGGGGATGGCTTAGGTTGCTGACGTGGATACAGTCTTCCAGAGTGTCTCTGGCCAATCATCTCACTTGTGTCCATACTTGGCTGGACTCAGGGCCCTCCCTGGTACATGAATCTCTCAATCCAGATGGATTCCAGCGTGAAGGTTTCTGGGAGCTTGGCAGGACATATTATGGGTTGACCCCCCCCCTCCTTCCTTTGAACCTGAGGACCTTCTCTATGCCTGTGTGGGCTAGGAAATCCCTTTGACCACAAGAATGTGAAAACTGTGGTCACTTTGTCTTTCACCCAATCAGGGCCCAATGCTCCTGCTAGTGTCTTCTCTCAAGGTGTTAGCAGGGGCCGGTTGTAGCTGCTCAGCCTGGGGCCCATCCGTCTCCTACCTCATTACTACAATTGTTTTTCCTGAAAAAAACATAACCAAACCCTTCAGTGCTCTGACAAGAATGGCCATTCAGTGGTGATACACTTATCTGTGCAAAATTTATTGCTGGTTACAGATACAATAACAAGGGTGGAAATTTTGCAATTATAAGGATATAGTTTATCCTCAAATCCATAATGAAAATGTGAAACTTTCTGTAGTTCCTTAATTATCACAGTTCACCTGTTGCAACATGCTACTTTTGTCTCTATTTGAAACGAGTTCTTTATTGAGCACCTATTGTGTGCAGTGGTCACTATAACATAGTGCTTAAGAACATAAGCTAAGATGCAAGGCAGATGATTCTACTACTTCCTACTTATGTAAATAGTGCAAATCACCCTCAGTGAGACTCAAGTTTCCTCTCCTGTGAAATGGATACAATGGTAACACCTACCTCATATGAGAGTTATGAGGATATAACGAGACAATGCATTTAGAACAGGGAATAGGATAAAGTAAGCACTCACTACCTGTTAGTTCTCACTATATGCCAAGCTGTGGGTTTATATGGGTGTATAAAAGAGACAGGATCCCTGCCCTTGAGAAGCTTATACTCTTACAGTTAAGGTGTACAGGTAAGCAAAGAATTATAGTTTTTAAGAAGTGTGCAGATCAGCAGCTACTATTTTTGAGTTCATAGTGTGGGAGCTTCTGCTGAAGTCTGCATATTGGCATGATCTGCTTCAGGGGCACTCATGACCGGGCACCTGCTGTAAAGTGCTCTAGACCCACCCCAAGGTCTCAGTTCCCCTGAAACCGTTCACTTTTTACCCTCTGTATTCTGAAGAATTATCTACAGAATTACAACAAGTAATGAATGAAAAAGTAATCCTGCCTGATTATCTGATGGCTGGACAAGAATACCCCTTCCCCCAAACATATCATCCTCAATATTTAAAGACACCGCCATAAGCAGGGATTTCTGAAATAAAGCAACTCTAGATACCCACTTTTCGTATTCTTTGTCATGTTAAATTAATGCACAGAAACTTCCTTCTTCCCAGGAGATTTTTGTCCCTAATTCTGCAAAAGAACGATGATATATATATTTCCCTCAAACATACTACTGCCTCATGAATTCTGATGAGAAGGGACTACTTTTAAAATATTAAATAAGACAAAACTGAATGCACCTATAACAGCCTCTGGCCCACAAGAAATGAGCCACAGTACATGATCTGTTTCTTTCTTACAGATGATTTGTTGATCTCAGTGCATAACTCCAAATAATTTAATTTCAAAGAAGCAGTTCTCAACCCCAGGGTGGTAATAAAACAGGTACCTATTGCTTACATACTTAGTAAGTACTTGCTGATTTCCTATCCAAGACCTGGAGGAGTTAAAGATGTGTGTCTAGCAGCCTCTCTTCCCTCTAATCATTGATTTCGGCAAAGGCTATGGTAGCTCACCAGGCATCAGGATGACAGCACTTCAGACCCACTTGCAGGTCTATTTTAAGCTTCCTGGCTGGCACCACTGAGATTCTACTGGACCATCTCCATGTTGTCACAGCTAACCTCCAATACCCCCAAGGGTTTTTATCATCCACCCACAAGAACACCAGGCCAACCTGGCTGAGCACTTGTTCACCTCCAGGTTTATTCTAGGGCAAGAAAATGACTACATGTTAATGGTCTAATTCAGGAACTGTCTTTCATTTTTGGTATCACAAAAAGCACTGTGTAGACAAAACAGGTACTTTTGCGCAGTGCTTTCTTCGTACCATACTATTTTAGAAGCCCCTTCCTCTCTCCTTGCCTGCCCTTACAACAACTGGGTTGTTCAGTGCTACTCTTATCTACCTTCCAAGGTCACAGTGTCAACAGGTGCTCTGGTGACTAAAACAGTCCGTGGGGCCAGAGCAGCAAACCCAAAGACCTTCCCTGGCCTTGGTCAGATGGCCACGTGATAACAAACAGCACTTCTGAAGCAAGCCTATTTACTGGGTGGCCAAATGGAGCTCCATCTAGAGACAGGAAGAAAGCCAGGCCAGAGGAAAGACAAGGTTGAGATACTAAAGAATCTCCCCCAGTGGTACAAGCAGTTGGTTCCTCTGCCGAAGGACTATGACTTTATTTAGAACATACCTTTCACTGAATCATACAACTTTGTAGCTAGAAAACAAAACTTACACATCTAAATGAGTTTATTTCAAAGCCATTACTTTGGGGAGCCTTTATTCTGACTCCAGAAATACCTTGGCATTGCCTTCAGTTCTCATGACAAATTCCTTTTGACTATATTTACTGGTGGCGACTACCAATTTTTTGAGAGTGTCATTTTCAGAAACAGGTCATTCAGAACTAAGACTGTTAGCAGGAGGGAATCAATACTATTTTGGTATAAAAACCAAGGTGCTAGTTATAGTAAACTAAGTTGGAGTTTCCTGTGCACATCCAAAAACAATTTGAAAAGGTGATTTTAAAAGTGCTCTGAATAATGGCAATGTTGGTGTGGAACGATGAGATATGCTACCAAGATGAACTAAAGAAGTCACTGATATGGATGTATACATTCTGGAGTCTCATGACTCTATTTTCACAATCACTAGGAAAAAGTTTATAGACAACAAGCAAGCCTAGTGTAAACTTCATTTCTGAGTCCTCAGGCAGAAATTCTCAAAATAAAAATCCACTTACCTTCAATTACCTGGTCTCCATGTCTGCAACGTAGGGACTAAGAGGTAGTGACATTCCTCATGTAAATAAATTGCTTTTACCTGACTTCCTAAGGTTCTAAGGATCTCCAATCTATTAATATTATGACTTCTTAGTATCTAGCTGTAGAACATATTCCACTTGAGGGTCTGGGTTTCCTACTCGCTAGGAGTCCTTAATTAAAACAAACACACTCATCTGGACATGTCTATATTAATAAGAGCTGATACTTATATAGCCCGTACTACCTGCTGGTACTTACTTAGCATGATATGTATCAATTCAATACAACCCTGTGAGGTTAAAAAGTTTTAAAGTATTACTATTTTTATTCCTATCTTATTTATGAAAGAACTGAGCCAGGAAGAGGTTGCCCAAGGCCACACAGTAAGCTGCAGAGCTGGGACTGGAACTCAGGCAGTCTATCTCCAGCTGTGCTCTTATTCACTTTGCTATACCACCCTATACTGCCTCTATGAGACCACAGAAAACCAGATACATAAATCAGATACTCAGCAGAATAAAGGACAATGAAAAATATTTACAAACTTATGGGACGCTCATTTGAGAAGTAGAAAGGAGGGGTGAAGTGAGGCAAGACCCATGTAAAATGGGATGAAGGCCACATAAAAATAGCCACAAGAGTTCCATGCGCAGCCTGGGGCTGGGCAAAAAGGCCCTCTAATTTATTTAGAGAATAGAGGAGGCAGTTGGAAAGACGTAGGAGTTATAAGGAACCAGTTCCTGGCACTGTTTTGTGTCGATAAAAATTTTCCTTTATTACGTAAAAATCAGATAATGCAAATTAATAAAAACAAAACTCCACAATACTGTTAACATGACAGTTTTTATAACCAGCCCACATCACCTTAAGAACTTTATTGGCTAGTAAGCAGATATGCTTAATAAATCAAAGTAAACTGTTTTAACAGTAGGCGGGTTGAGTGCAATGATCGACCTGATACCACCTCCGAGGAAGCTTTTAGAAGCCACTATCAGAGACTCGTTTTCCATAGAGGGGATTACGTGTGGACAAAAGCAAGTGAAATAGCCCTTGACATGTCTTCCCTTTAACCCCAGGCTGCCAATACCACCCCAAATCCAACTCATCTCACAGAAGGGGAAACTGAGTCTTATGGAGCGGAAATGACTTGGATAAAAGTCCTGACACAGGAGTCCAGGGCTCTTCCCACTTCGTCACAAATGCAGACTGAATTCTACCCTTTTCCTTGTAACCATTCAGGGCAAGTAAGTCAATACTGATTTCAAAGCCCTTCAGAAAACGTGAGCACACACCTACTCTACAGGGGAAAAAATTCCTTCATCACAACTTCCTCTTGCTGCTGTTTAGACCGCCTTCCTCTCCCTGGGCCCTGAGAGGTGCCCAGAAAATGATAGAAAACATCATCCACGGCAACACTCCTAAAATCTTCAAAGTATCAAATGAATGAGGCCACAGATACTCCCGGGTTATCACGCCTTGTTATTCCAGGCAGGGGCGACTGCAGCGAATGCAGTTTCCCGTTGGGCAGGGAGCCGCCCCAACAGCCTAAACCTACGAAGCCCCCGCCCACCCGCAAGGCGCGGGGGAGGCTCGGCCAGCCCCGCGCCGAGGTGCCAGAGATTCGCGGAAGCCTGCCCGGCAGGCAGATGCCGGTCCCGGGGCCCAGCTCGCTTGGGGACTCTGGTCCCGCGCCAGACGCTTCCTCCAGCCCGTTCCGACGCCAACTCGGTAACCGCGCGCAGCCCCACCCTCCACCAGCCTAACAGGCGCGGGTGCGGTCACGTGAGGCGGGCCCGCGGAACCAATGGGTACCTCGCGCGGAATGGAAGGGATTGTCTGACCCCCATGACGTCACAAAGCCGGCGGGGAGCGCGCCGCTCTTCCGCTCCCACGCGCGGGGCCGCGGCCCGCTCTCCTCCTCTCCGCCCACTCGCCACTGCGCAGCCAATCGGAAGGCGGGAAGAGCTCCGGCCCGACCGTGTGGGCGGGGTAGGGTGGCGCCCCTGCGGGGCAGGGTCGCTGAGTGGGCCGGGCTGGGGCAAGGGGCCGAGCTACAGGGAGTTGCTCTGGGCTGCGTGGAAGGACCGCCCGGAGGTGCCGCCGCTGCGGCCGCCTCCTTGTTGAGAAGAAGCGGCTCCTCCCCTGCCGTGCCCGGTTCGTATTCCCTACTCCGGGCCACGAACCGGCCCGTCCGGAATCCTCCTCCACCAGCCCAAAGTTGTGAGGTGGCGGCCGGCGCGCGTGGGGAGCGGCGGCCGCGGGCGTGCGGAGGGACTAGCCCCGGAGCGCCAGGTGCGCGTGAGGGCGTCGGGGCCGCAGCGGGCGTGGCGGCGCTGGGGGCAGCCGCAGGCTCGGGGTGGTGGGCGGGCCCGCCGCGCCCGCTGTCAGCGCCGGGGGCGCCGTGGGGACCCGCGGGAGGGTGGGCTCCTGGGAGGTGCGGCGCAGGTGGCACGGCGTCTCTGCCTGAGGGTTCCCCCTTACACACCCGAGTCCAGGGTGATCCCACTGGCAGCCTCTGCGGGCCGACCCTCAGTTTTCAGGACTGAAGCCAGTGCGGCGTGGGCGGGCGGAGGATGCCGCGCGCCCGTGGGCTCCGCTCCCGGGCTGGATGGACGGGCCGGTCCCGGGGCGCGCCTCCTCGGGCGTTGGGGCCCCCGCCGCCTCCACTGTAGCTCTTCCTCTCCCGCGGGGTGGGTTTGTTTGTTTGGTTTCCTTCTTCTCCCCACCCCTTTCTTCCTCCTCCATCCTCGTCCCCCCTCCTAGCCCCATTCACCGGGCTGGGGCGAGACCTCGCCCCTCCTCCGCTCCCGCCTCCCCTGCCGCCGCCGCCTCCTCTAATGAGCATCTCTGCCTTGCTTTCAATGGGCCGGTGCTGCTGTCGCTGCTGCTGTCCGCGCGGGTTGTGGATGTTGTCGGCTCCGTGTTGTGATGACAGGAGAATGTGTGTGTGTCCCGGGCCCAGACGAATTGGTAGGTATTCACTTAACTACCTGCGTTGGGTACCCAGGAAGGATGATGACTGATTTTGTGTGTGGATGGTTTTAGGTGGGTCGGCGTGGAATTAAGAGGTGCGATAGATAGAAAAAGGGGGACAAAGGCATCCTGGACCAGGATAGCTTTGATGCCTTAGTGAGTGCAATTTTCAGGTAGGGACAAAGGAAACTAATCAAACAAGTGCTGGCTTGGGGCTTCGTGTCTTCCAAAGGCAACCGGTTTCTTCATTCATGTAGAGATAACAGAAACTGTGAAATGGCTAGACATTGCCCCAAAATGCTGAAAAATCCCAGAGAGTCTTTATACAGGGTGTTTAATGCAATCAAATTATGTAAACTGGGGTTCTGACACATTTAATGATTAGTATAGCATTTTTTTTTCATTTACACCAAAATCTTTGCAAAGCTAAAGAGCTCTGGAGTCAGTGCAGTAATTGCATTCTCTAATTTCTTCTGTGAGTTTATTGATGAAGTTGAATCATTTCTTGGCACAAACTCTGTTGAGCACATCAGTAAGAATGGATGGATCTCTTTCCTGTTTCTGGTTACAGCTCATCTTTCCTTATTAGTCGTTGGCAAAATTGGCAAAATCTGTCTAAGACTAAGATGCTGCATATAAGGTGGCTAAGTCTGGATCATGAGGTAGGACCTTTTAAGTGAAATTGTGGCCAGAAAAAAAACTGGAAAATTTGACAGTGCTTCAGTTTACCACAACTGTACCTTGCTGCTGTTCTTCCTGCCTCATCAAGAGCCGTCTACTTCATTAATTTAGCAAGCTTGTCGACAGAAGTTTTGATTTCATGGGGTTTTGTTGTTGAATCACAGGATATTCAGAAGGATACTCACAGAGTTTTTTGAAAGCTCACTTAATGGTTTATGAAAGCATTTGAAAGTACTTCGACTTCTAGTAGTAACTGGTCTGATGGAGAGAGTATGTTACTTGTACTGGTGGTGATAGAATGTTCATTAATCACAGAGTAGGTAACTTCCCTAAGAATTTGACTTTTGGAGGCATGTTGGGAGTCTCAGTCCATATGCTAAGCCCCTGAGTAACTGAAAGATAGAGTTAATACAATTAACTCTCTGCTTTTTTGTTTTTAATGTCGAGAATTTATGCTTGAAGGAAAAATGTATGTTATTTGAGTGCTTGCTCTTTGAATTTACGAATTATTCAAAGCATCTGCTGAATCGGTTCTTTTTGCCACAGTAGTTCATTTTGCAGTCAATTTCAAAAGCAGGAGGATTGTCAAAGCAAAGGAATATAAGGAAAGTGTGGGTTTCCTGGACTTGGTATTCCTTGGTCAGACATCATATAGCCAAATCTTGGTATGCATCTATCTGTCAAACCCCCATCCAAACACACATACACACACACACAGTACTTTGATTCAATCTACATTCCATACAGAAATACACATGTTTTTCCTCTAAGATTCTTTAGTTTTAAAGTAAACATAAATGCAAATGTATGTAAAGTTACAGAGAAAATTTATTTTCATTAAGATTGGTGTGTTTACATTTTTAATAACAGAAAAAAAATCTTTATACAGAGCATGAAATAAGTTAATGTGCTTTCTGCATACAAACCTAGCAAGAGATATGGTTCATATCTGGAAGCCAGTGTCATGTGGCCCCGTGTTTGAGCACATCTCCTGGCTCAGTCATGTACACTTAACCTTTGGATGACTTTCAGGTATTCAATTTGAAGTGCTGTTAGTTAAGTGGTTAGTCTTGGTAGATTCCTGTTCTTCTGGAACTTCTGTTTTTCATGACTGCCTTTCAGAATACTTATTTAGTTATTGATCTTATTTCCAAAATTCTAATCCTTTCCTTCTGTTGCCTAATCTTGTCTTCAATTTTGTAAACAAATCACTTATTAAATAGTGTAGTTAAAATAACGGTACTTTTTATCACATGCAAAAAGTGTTCTATATGACTGGCTTATACAGCGCTTATTACAGAAGCAAATTCAGTGTTTTCTCTGCCCCCCCGCATTCCACTTATGTTTTTTCTAACTGTATTTCAAAAGAGGGTGCATGAAAATAATGTCATATATTCTAACACTCTATGATATTTGTAAAATTTTTTCTTAATGTGTTCAACCTTAGGAAGGAATAGTTGATATTGAGACTCAGATGGTTTTATATTCCTTATTCCTTTTTGTTTACTGCATTTGTTTTCTTATTTAAACTATAAAGCCTATTTATTTATAGGCCAGATGAATACTTTGACGCAACCTCAAGTATTCAGGGGAAATATATGTTACAAGAGGGATTCTCTTCTTGTAAAAATTACCTGAATTAATAATGCATGTTTATTAAATTTTCTAGATAAATGCCCAGCAAAATGTTTTCAGTGTCACATAGTAAATGATATGATTTTGGTTTATTCATGATTATATTGCTCTACCTTTTTTAGCCAAACCTTAGACCATTAGACTACTATTTCACTGTTTATTAATTTCCAAGGGCAAATAGAAAACCTTTTTTTTTAAATGTAAGAGAAAATATTTTTCTAGGGGTGAATTCTACTTGGGATCCATTATAGACGAAAATCATATTTCTGTAGCTTTCTTTCACGGCTGATAAGCAGAGGAAAATGGTAGCAAGTAAAATAAATTCCAGAACTGCGACCATTTATGTTACTAACAAAGTTTTAGAGCTGCTAGAATACTTAGGTTTTTTTTAATTACAAAGAATACACTAAAATTAAACAACAAATAAATGAACCCTGCATTTAATATCAAAGCCTCACTTCAATGCACACTTTTTATAAAGGCACAGAGTCCAAGAAGCGGGCTCAGATAGCATCTGCTCTGATGTGTTCACGTACAGCTTAGGAAAGCAAGACTCAAAGCAGTGATCCAGCTTTTCCAGGATTATGTGGTGAATTGGTGGCAGACCTATGTCCCTAAACTTGCCAAATTGGCACAGTGGTCTGGAGAAACATTGTTTGCAAGACCATCTACAAGGATGCAGGGAGGGCATTTTGGAACTTCTGTTTTTATTTATTATGTAAAATTTTTCTTGTACAGGTTATAATGAACATTATATTAATGTAGTAGCATATGTATATAACTTACAAATAATGCATGAATACACACAGGTTGGGGCTGCATCCCAACACTTTTATGGTGGTAGCCATGTGTATCAAATGCTAACAATTGACCACTGGTCTGGAAACAGGATCTTCATAAATGGGAGAAGTCCCTGTGCAATTTGGGAGATCCACGGCCTTTTTTAAGGATAGAGAGAAGGGCGATTGGCCAAGTAGACTGCCACTGCATAGTGTTATATAACCTTCGTCTCCTCCACTCTACCCAGCCAGATCTATTGTACATTCTGCACAGTTTATGCTGCACAAAGAAATACAAGGAAGAGAGAAAAGTAAAGCTCGACGACAGTTCAATCCTGGCTCCATAAGTGACTGGGAGGTGTGCTTAGCAGAGTATATCCTGTAGAAATAGTACATGATATGTGTGTAAAATGTAGTGCCTTAGGAGGCACAGGGAGCCTGTAGATTCACCTGCTAAACATTTGTTATGAAAGCAAAAATAGATTAAGTAATCTGAATGTAACTTTTGCTGTCTAGGAATCCCAGTCAGAAGTTCCAGCCTGCCGCTGTTCTCTGATGCCATGCCAGCACCAACTCAACTGTTTTTCCCTCTGATCCGTAACTGTGAACTGAGCAGAATCTATGGCACTGCGTGTTACTGCCACCACAAACATCTCTGCTGCTCACCCCCTTACATTCCTCAGAGTCGCCTGAGATATACACCCCATCCGGCATATGCTACCCTTTACAGGCCAAAGGAGAGCTGGTGGCAGTACACCCAAGGAAGGAGATATGCTTCCACACCACAGAAATTTTACCTTACACCTCCACAAGTCAACAGCATCCTGAAAGCTAATGAATACAGTTTCAAAGTGCCAGAATTTGATGGCAAAAATGTCAGTTCTGTCCTTGGATTTGACAGCAATCAGCTGCCTGCGAATGCACCCATTGAGGACCGGAGAAGTGCAGCAACCTGCTTGCAGACCAGAGGGATGCTTTTGGGGGTTTTCGATGGCCATGCAGGCTGTGCTTGCTCCCAGGCGGTCAGTGAAAGACTCTTTTATTATATTGCTGTCTCTCTGTTACCCCATGAGACTTTGCTAGAGATTGAAAATGCAGTGGAGAGTGGTCGAGCACTGCTCCCCATTCTCCAGTGGCACAAGCATCCCAATGATTACTTCAGTAAGGAAGCGTCCAAATTATATTTCAACAGCTTGAGGACTTACTGGCAAGAGCTTATAGACCTTAACACTGGGGAGTCAACTGAAATTGATGTTAAGGAGGCTTTGATAAATGCTTTCAAGAGGCTTGATAATGACATCTCTTTGGAGGCTCAAGTTGGTGATCCCAACTCTTTCCTCAACTACTTGGTGCTTCGAGTGGCATTTTCTGGGGCCACAGCTTGTGTGGCCCATGTGGATGGCGTTGACCTTCACGTGGCCAATACTGGTGATAGCAGAGCCATGCTGGGTGTGCAGGAAGAGGACGGCTCTTGGTCGGCAGTCACTCTATCTAATGACCACAATGCCCAGAATGAAAGAGAAGTGGAACGCCTGAAATTGGAGCACCCAAAGAATGAGGCCAAGAGTGTGGTGAAACAGGATCGGCTGCTTGGCTTACTGATGCCATTTAGGGCCTTTGGAGATGTAAAGTTCAAATGGAGCATTGACCTTCAAAAAAGAGTGATAGAATCTGGCCCAGACCAGCTGAATGACAACGAATATACCAAGTTTATCCCTCCTAATTATTACACACCTCCTTATCTCACTGCTGAGCCAGAAGTAACTTACCACCGATTAAGGCCACAGGATAAATTTCTGGTATTGGCGACTGATGGATTGTGGGAGACAATGCATAGGCAGGATGTGGTTAGGATTGTGGGCGAGTACCTAACAGGCATGCATCACCAACAGCCGATAGCTGTTGGTGGCTATAAGGTGACTCTGGGACAGATGCATGGCCTTTTAACAGAAAGGAGAGCCAAGATGTCATCGGTATTTGAGGATCAGAATGCAGCAACCCATCTAATTCGCCATGCTGTGGGCAACAACGAGTTTGGGGCTGTTGATCACGAGCGCCTCTCCAAAATGCTTAGTCTTCCTGAAGAGCTTGCTAGGATGTACAGGGACGACATTACAATCATTGTAGTTCAGTTCAATTCTCATGTCGTAGGGGCATATCAAAACCAGGAATAGTGAGTGGATCTTACCCTGGCAGTTCTCAAGTGAAATAGATTTAAAGAGCAGATAGATTTTTTAAAGATACTAATATAGTAAACATTTCCAGTGGGTCACTCTAAGCATTTCCCCATTTGCTACTCTAGTCAGCCAAGTAGTCCAAATTGACTCTGTAGCAGGGTGGCGGGATCCTGAGTCTGCTTCTGCTTACCTCGGACCTCACAGCACTTGCACTTGAGGCACGTCATTTCCCTACTGCAGATGCCTTATGACATTGGCTGCTTTTTTCAATCTGAGAATATCAGGATGACCTTATAAACAGGATCTTGAATAGACCCAAAGCAAGGAACTTGCTGGGCATATTCTCTTGGTAAAAAGAAAAAAACATTACTGTTCACACCTGCAGACCCCTTTCATCATCAAGATTCCACTGTACATGAGAACATTTATTGCATGATCTCCTAGATATACAACCTATGCATTATTCATATAACTTTATTTTAACCTGAAGTAGTTTTCAAATCCAGTGCTTTAAGCCATAAAGGACCGAGAACCAAGTAATCTGAATGTGTAAGTGTGTGTGATTATTTGACTGGAATCCTTCTTAAATGGAAAAACAAACGCTACCCGCTTCCCCACCCCTGATTACCTACTGTGATTGAAACATTTTCTATCTTGCCACACACTTGAAGACAGTAAAGGTGTTTAGTTTTATCTACTCTTATTGATGTTAAATAAAGGAAAAATAATTTTTTCAGTTTATATTAATGAAAAGCTTTATTTAGTTTGAAATAAAAGATCCAGAATGAAGAGAAGAGACTGATATGTTCAATTATTGTCATCTGCAACCACCAGCACATCACTCTTATCGTGTAATCCCCTGAAGCGTGGCATGCTGTGTGCTGGGTAGACTGCTGCTGGGAAATCATACTTCTAATTTAGTAGTGATAATAATTTTCATCACTTTTGGACTTTTAAGGATGACATATAAAATAAATTTAAATATATAATTTGGGGGAGCAAGGTTTAATATTACCTTTGGGTGTTGAAATGAGGAGGAAGATTTTTGGTTTTCCCCACTTAGATGTAGGTCAATTAAAATAATTGGTTTAAAAATTACTAAATGCTTTAAACATATTGTAGCTTATAAATAGGAATGTTAAGATATATACATGAGAAATTTTTAAAGGTAACTATTGTGCATGCCTGATGCTTAATGGAACACTTAGCAGCATCAAGTATTGTTTGCAGCAGTCGCCATAATTATATGCAGTCTCTTCCAATGCTGTATCAAAGTAAATGAAAATAAATATATTCAAATTGGCTTTTTGGGAGCTTATTTAATATGCATCAAATGGCATTTTGTTCCTGTGTTTAATGGTGATCCATGTACAGCTGTGCATATATTTTCATCACTTATTGTAGCATCACTGATAAAAGAATGGCTATGACTATGTTTGATTTTCACATAGATTTTAATACAAAACATGATCAGTTTTCCCTTGTGTAATTAGTTGAGGGGTGTTTAGGTCCTTTTGGATTTCTGTAGAATATGAACTAGATATTCAAGGACTCCCTCTGGACTGTGGACACTGAAGCAAGGTAGAATTGGCTGCAAAATTTGTTCCAACTGAAAATAGACTCAGGAAGATTGCAGCTCAGAAGACCATATAATGTTTGTTTTCTGAGGTCTATTTTTTTCCTTTTTTTTTTTTCCCCTTGAGTCAGCTTGGAACTTTCCTCCCAGGCAGTATTTTGGAGGGGGAAAATCTATTGTACTATATACTTATTTATAAATGTTTTGACAGAGACTTCATCTTTTAATGAAATATATGTAGAATGCAATAGCAGTTAAAACTCGTTTTCAGGCTACTATTTGAATTTCTCTTGAACACCACCACTAAAGAGTTCCACATTATCTTATACTTAGTAAAGTCTTGTCTCTGTATAGTACAGTATATATAAATTTGGTTTCCCATGGTCATGATCAAGATAATAACGATTATTACACAAGAAACTTGGTCTGCAGTCCAAAAGCCTGTCTACTCTCTATAGAAATGAAAATGCAGTGTGGAGTTAACAGTGTGGAAATGAAAATAATGAAAATGAAAATAATTGGATGTTAGAAATATGAATATTATCATCTAAAAGAAGTTGTGATTTTATTATAATTGGTTGTCACTGTGATGTGATATCTAGAATTAAAGAATATGTGTAAACTTTCATGGTATTTAGCCTTTCTTAAACTTTTTTTAATTTATACTTTCTAACATATGTATCAACTTCTGTATTTAGTCAGTGGCTCATGGTATTTATAATACGTCCTTAGCTAGTTAAATGGAATGGTGGTATGGTACACAGTACTTGGGGGAAAAAAACCTGTCTTGTATCGGTGTGAAGAAATGTGAAAAGTTCATATATAATATAGAGAATGGTCAGAGAAATGCCCACAGTGAATTAAAGCTTCATATCTGCTTTCTGAATGACCTGTGTTGGTTTTTAATTAATAGTAAGATTTATTAGATGCTTTCTATGGGGGTAGATTATACTTAACTTTAGAATCCTCTAGATAGATAGTACTTAAAAAAAAAACTAAGATATAATTTACATTCAGTAAAATGCACAGATTTTAAATGTGTAGTTTGAGATTTGGTAACCACAAACCCAATAAAGATATAGAACTTTTCCATTACTCCAGCAGAAAATTCCCTCATGCCACTTTCCAGTTAATCCCTCCCCACAAAACTATTGTTCTGACTTCCGTCACCGTAAATTAGTGTTACTTGTTCTAGAAATTCATACAAATGAAATCATATAATATGTACTCTTTTGTATCTGACGCTCATTTTTTTGAGATTCATTTATGTTGAGTGTATTCATAGTCTCTTCCTTATTACCAAGTAGCATTCCATAGTATGAATATATCACAGTTTATGCATTGTTGATGGGCATTATTAGCCCCCTTCCTCTCCCCTTTTAGAGCTAACTTTTAGGTTAGCAATTCCCAGGGATATTATTTGGTTGAAGTATAGATTTAACATTGCAGATGTGATTGATTACAGGTGAGTTTTATGTTCCGTCCCTTAATGCTAGAACTTTTTAAAAAAATGCCCTTTAAACAAGTGACGAAAATGTTTCATGGTGAAAGATTTGGAGGGATTAGGGAGTGGTCCTTTGCTAATGACCTCTCTGTACCTCTCCCACTGATAATCTTGAGTTAATTTAGTTCATTAAGTGATTGAGCTAATGACTATCCTATAAGAAAAAGACAAATAATACCTCGGTTTTTGATGGTCCTGGTTTATCACTGCATCGGCCATTGCTATGATTAGGGATGGAGAAGGAAGTGGATTAAATGCTGACTGTTAAATTGGGACTGGGACGGTGTAGCTGACTTGAATATCTCTGCTTTTATTAAACTAAATTAATACTTCCTAGAACAAGCTTTCCTGCTCACTAGTCAAACACATGCCTGAATATGGGTTATTGTTAGCTCTGTCTTTGGGTATAGCAAGAGGGTCTAGGTAACTGCTATCCTTAGTCTGTAGGTAAACATACCTGAATTATGATCTTTATCATAAATAAAACAATGGCTGTTCACTATAGAATTAAAAGCTGAGGCCTGGGCAAGCTGGGTAAATGAAGACATGTTAATGGTATCTGAGTAGACTTGTTACAGTATGAAGGTCACTTCCTTTGTTCCATTCAGAATTTACTTTGAAAGACAAGCTTAATCTTATTAAATCCAGTCAGCCCAGTTCTTATGACAAAATTTATACCTTGGATTGAATCCTAACAATACACAGTATTGTCTTCTAAATAGCTTTCAAATTTCTCAAAGTAAATATATTAAGAATGATGAAATTCATGCATTTCATGTGCCATTAATAATGATTATCCAATGCACATATTTTAAGGACCACACAATTTAGACTCAGTTATGTAGCTAATATTTAGGTTCATAAAATATGCACTCATCTGGTTTAAAATTGTTCTAATTTTTAACTTTACCTTGTTTGTCCATCAAGATTTTCAGTTCTTTAAGGTCAGGGCCCGTGGATTTTGTTTCTCACTCTGAGCCAGCCAACACAATGTTGAATAAATGTTCTGCATCCACTTTATTGTACATTAGAGACATATCAAGTAAAAAAAGAAAACCTAAGTGAACTTTAAGAAATTCTTCATTCGTCAGAAGTTAACATCAATCCAGATGCAGAGAAATAATTTATTCCTATAATTTAGTTTCATTTTATAGTTAAAGGTCAATGATTTCTAAAAATTGATCTAGCTTCCTGTTGCAAAGAATATTGAAAAGAAAAAAAAGTACCACTATACAAATTGGCCCATCACACCTTTAGCCGTCGACGGGAGAATGCTTCCTGTGTTCATTGGGAGAGACCTCAAAGACTCAATTGTCAAGTGAGTCAATCAGACCCCAGAAGTCAGTTCATTTCCCCCATTAAAACTTTGCTAACTGGTCCCCATCTAACCCTTGCCCTCTTCCCCAGCTCCTTTTGTACACACGGTGGGAGGCGTGTCCTCTGAGGGCCTGCGAAGAACTTTAGCCGCTGTTTGGAAGCACCTGGCACCCAGCTCCAAAAGAGCTCAGTAATTCACGTTGGTTCACCTTCCTACCCCACGGGGGCCGTAAGACCCTGCCCTAGAGTCACATCTCTCTGCTCTTCTAAGCCATACCCAGTTCGCTGACGTACTTCCTGCCTGCATCACATGCTCAACCAACCCAAACAATCAGATTTTACTACAGTGCAAGGAGGTTAGTGATCCTATTCAGCCTTTCAGAAACCTCAGACCTGGAGCACTGAGCCACAACAAGCAGCCAAGAAGAGTCAAAGAACCAAAGATTTTATCTCACCTGCGGTGATTTAATCAATCTGCCTCCTTGAAGGACAAGACCAATTTGATTGGCTGGCAGTGTTGACTAAGAGGCCAGCCTTCAAACATAAAAGCTGAGAAGAAAGGGAAACGTGAAAGATCTAAGGGAAAAAAAAAAAAAAAAGAAAAGGCGAGAGAAGGAAGAGAGTGGTGCGATTAGAGGCAGTAATGGGGGCAGGGAGCATCAGATCCTCTGGCACCTTGGACCAGTGACAGGGATGAAAGCAAAGCAGAGGAAAAGCAGCAGCCACCTGAAGAGTGGTGACATAAAGGATTTTAAAAAACACTTTTAAGCCCTTATGAAATCATGGATTTTATGCTAGGGCAGCAGCAGTTGGAACACAAGGCAGTTTCCATTAGCGTGACCATTTTGTCTTGGCTCATTAGATAAGAGGGAAAAAGGAAAGTCTTTGAAACTGACCACATGGAAAGGGAAACTGACCAGATGGACAGTTTTCTCAAAGAAACTTTGCTTAGAAATTATTTTTTTCTTGCTCCAAATCTGGGGACAAGTTAAACAGCCTAATCTCACCTGATGAAAACAGAGACTAGATCATTAAAGCCCTGGTGTCAGTAGAAACAGAGCTGTAAGACGGAGCAGACCAGAGAGAGTATGTTACTAAACCAAGCCTCACGACTGTGGAGTCACACACCTGTGGCTCTTGCTTAGATGGGCAAAGATGGCTTCAGGTATAAGGGGAAAGTCCAGTGACCTCGCAGCCTTAGTAATGCTAACGGTAACCACGATTACTGTTTCTCGAGCACTTACTATGTGCCAGGTCCTGTGGAAAATATACTCTGTGCTTTCTCATTTAATACTTGTGCTGCTAGTCTCTGTTTGGCCTCTCACCCCCTTCTCTAAGCCTTCTCTGCCCTGCCCTGTGTGCATGGAAGCTCCTCCAGGCTGCACCTCCCAGGCTGGTCTTCTTTGTTTTTGGCTGCGTTGGGTCTTTGTTGCTGTGCGCGGGCTTTCTCTAGTTGCAGCGAGCCGGGGCTACTCTTTGTTGCGTTGCACGGGCTTCTCATTGCAGTGGCTTCTCTTGTTGCAGCACGCGGGTCCTAGAACACATGGGCTTCAGTAATTGTGGTGCACGGGCTCAGTAGTTGTGGCTCGTGGGCTCTAGAGCACAGGCTCAGTAGTTGTGGCACACGAGCTTAGTTGCTCTGCAGCATGTGGGATCTTCCTGGACCAGGGCTCGAACCTGTGTCCCCTGCATTGGCAGAAGGATTCTTAACCACTGCGCCACCAGGGAAGTCCCTCGCTTGTCTTCTGATTATCATTTCCATTCAACCAGTGAGTAGCACCAGCAGGTGATTGGAGGGTGGGATGAGAGAGATGCTGGGATATTTCTTCCTAGTTCTCTCCATGTTTCAAGCTACATCTCCAGCCTTAGCTGTGTCCCTCCACACTATAGCCCCTTAGGGCTGCACCTCTTCCACACTTCCGGTTCTCAGTGGGCTCAGGTCACGCTATTCCTCCCTTGGTACTTTCAGCCTTAGGGATGGTAAAGGCTTCCTACTACTGCTCGTCTCTGGGTGCCTCAGCAACCCTGTCTGTTCCCTCATCCTTGCTCACACCTCTGTGAGTAATCCGTTCATTTGAACAATGTAAGGCAAAATCAGTTTCCTACCAGGACCTGACCAATACAATCCTTAAAACAAACTGAAGTATGATTTCCCCTATTTTACCTAGTGCAGAGAGGCACGGTAGCTTGTCCAGCATCACACACCAAACAAAGCCATACCTCCTGTATATTCCAAAGCCTGCCTGTTTAATCACCACATCACATTGCCCAGCTTCTCCGTGTAACCAGAATGATCCCTTTGGAGTTGAGAAGACCCGAGGACTGTCAAGTGGCCAATACACAAGTGAGCCTTTGCAAAGCAGAGACAAGTATCCTCAGAAGAAGCAGCAAAGACTGATGTAGGCCAGCAGTTAGTCTAGCATGTAGGGAATGGAGCCACCCACAGAGTGTGCCAAGTGAGGAGTGCATTGCAGTGTCCAGGTATATGCAGTTCCTCAGTTTCCCAATTCATTTGTTGAAATCTCCACGGTGGGAGATGAGGTAGAAAGATAGGAACTGCAGAAAAAGCCTTAGGTAGATAGTACATTTGAGCCTTGAACGAGAAGGGGACTAGGGGCCCCAAACCTCCCAGCATACAGGAAAATCTGGGTATAACTTACAGTCAGCCCTCCATATACTTGGTTCCTCCAGATCTATTGTTCCTCTGTAGCTGTGATTCCACATCCGCAGATTCAACCAACCATAGATCAAGTAGCACTGTAGTATTTACTATTGAAAAAATTCCACATATAAGCGGACTTGCACAATTCAAATCCTTGTTGTTCAGGGTCAACTGTACACAATGGCCGTAGCAGCCAGCATACATTTAGAGAACTACTTGAGATGGCAAAGACTAGCCAAGCAGGCATGGGATGCAAGAGTTGGTAGAGGCAGGGGTGGGAGGAAGAAGTACAAAACGATGTTGGCCAGAGCCATGCCAGGCTGAAATCTGGCTTCTAGCTACTCATTAGGTGGGAGACTTGACTAATTCTAAATGAGGAAGGATTGGTGGTTAGGCAAGAGAACATCTTTGTGATTTACAGATTGCCATTATTCATGTGTGTACACTCACACTTAATGAACTGGTATGTTTTGTTCAAACACAGTCATATTTTTGTTCCTCTTGATTCCTTAGTCACCTTGGTGCACTATCACTGAGCTCTACTCAGGTATGGGGTAACTTGACAACTGAACTTGGGAGACCTAACCAGTCACCCATCAAAGTCTTGGAACATTGTAACTGGATTGAATTGCCAGACACCAGTTACTTCAGTCCAATCTAGCAAGTGTTTATTGGGCTTGTTCATTGTTTGGGATACTTGGCTATGTGGTAACCACCTTCCAAGATGGCTCCCAATGATCCCTATCACCTGGAATTTATACCCTGTGTAATATGCTCCCAGGATTTGTTTGTGTGACCAGTGGAACACAGCAGATGTGATGGCATGTCTCTCCTGAGATCAGATTATAAAAGACACTGCAGCTTCTGTCTTGGTCACTGTTACTCTCCCTTGGGAGGAGCCATGTTGTGAACAGCCTTGCAGAGAGAACCACATGGAAAGAGACTGGTGCCTCCTGGCAGTAGTCACATGAGTGGAGTTGGAAGCAGACCTTGCAGCTCCAGTCAAGTTTCCAAAGGCTGCAGCTCCGGCTGACAGCATGATTACAACCTCATGAGAGATCCTGAGCCAGAAAAGCTGCACCCAAAGTCTAAACCCTCATAAAACGCAGCCAGTTATTTTACTAGCAAAATGGGTCTATTCAGGAACAGTAAAAAATTGCAATTTAGGACATGCAATCTATGGCAAATCACAGGCAGATTTGGAGAACACAAGAGAGGACCTTTTTTTTTTTTTTTATAGAGGAGAAGGGGGACGGGCTGTTATAAACAAGAGTCCATTGGAGGAAACTGAGAGTTTAAAGTATAGTGGATTTTCATTGGCTGAGTTGTGACAGTCTCTCATTGGCTGGGCTGTTGCCAGGCAAGGAGAAATTCTTCCTTCCTCCTGCTGGGTAGTAATGTAACTTTCTTCCTGTTGGAACTGCAAAGGTACATCTCTTCCAGTTGGGTCTGCAATTGATTTCCAGTAGTACAGCATGAGAGCTCCCCCTTCTGGACCTCCTCATTTTTATTTTTTATTTTATTTTATTTTATTTTATTTTATTTTATTTTTGAGGGGTGTGCTGAGTTGGGTCTTCGTTGCTGTGCTCGGGCTTTTCTCTAGGTGCAGCGAGCAGGGACTACTCTTCGCTGCGGTGCGCGGGCTTCTCACTGCGGTGGCTTCTCTTGTTGCGGAGCACGGGCTCTAGGCGCGTGGGCTTAGTAGTCACGGCACGTGGGTTCTAGAGCGCAGGCTCAGTAGTTGTGGTGCACGGGCTTAGTTGCTCTGCGGCATGTGGGATCTTCCGGGACCAGGGCTCGAACCCGTGTCCCCTGCATTGGCAGAAGGATTCTTAACCACTGCGCCACCAGGGAAGTCCCTGGACCTCCTCATTTTCAATGAGGTTTCTATTTATAGGCAAACCTCATTTCATTGTGCTTCACTTTATTTTGCTTTGCACATATTGTGTTTTTTACAAGTTGAAGGTTTGTGGCAACCCTGAGTTGAGTAAGTCTATCAGTGCCATTTTTCCAACATTTGCTCACTGCCTGTCTCTGTGTCACATTTTGGCAATTCTCAAACTATTTCAAACTTTTTCATTATTATCATATTTATTATGGTGATCTGTGATCAGTGATCTTTGGTCTTTGGTGTTACTACTGTGACTCGCTGAAGGCTCAGATGATAGTTAACAGTTAGCATTTTTTAGCAATAAAGTCCTTTTAAATTAGGGTATGTACATTGTTCTTTCAGACATGATGCTATTGCACACTTAGTAGACTACAATATAATGTAAACATAACTTTTATATGAACTTGGAAACAGAAAATTTTGTGTGACTCACTTTATTTCAATATTTGCTTTACTGTGATCTGGAACCAAACCCACAATATCTCTGAGGTATGCCTATATTAATTTTCACAGAAATAACTGTTCATTGTTTTTGACATTAAGATTTGAAGCAATTTGTTATGCTCTTGAAAACTTTACATTTGGTTACCCAGACATTGGTCATTCAACTGTTTTCTGAACAGATGATGTCTCCAATTTGAGTGTTATCTGGTAAACAAGATGTGCAATGACCAAATATATATTTTTATGCAGAAAACATTTCTGAGATATATTGAGTGAAAAAAATCAAGTTGTATAATATGATCCTGTTTATTACAAGCCTATTTAAAAAATAAATTTAAGACTCTATTATATAGATAATAAGTGCTCAATGTAGAAAATTAGAAAATACACATAAGTGGACATAATTAATAGATAATCAAGTTGAACCATTATCTTGCTATTCAATGATAACAATTATTAACAAGTCAGTATATCAGGAGACAGTATAGTATAGTGGAATTAACACTGGCTTAGATACAGGTTGACCTAATTATGTGTCCCAAGTTGACCATCTCCCAGAAATTATTTTACCTCTTGGTGCCTCAGATTCACCATCTGTAAAATGGAGATAACAATAGCACTTTCTTCGTAGGCTTTTTGTGAGGATTATAAAGAAGAATGCATATAAAGTGCTCTGGGAGTCGTTTTCACTATTATCCTTCCAGATCTTTTGATATGCATATATACATTTAATATAAAATCAGATAGTACTATACATATTGATTTGTAACCTGTTTGTCCGCTTAATAATATATGACAAATATCTTTTTAGTTATCCCATGTTCATGGATTAGAAGAATTAACATTGTTAAAATGTCCGTTCTACCCAAAGCAATCTACAAATCAATGCAATTCCTATCAAACTTCCAATGGCATTTTTCACAGAAATAGAAAAAAACAATCCTAAAATTCATATGCAACCAGAAAAGACCCCAAATAGCCAAAACAATTTTAAGCAAGAACAAAGGTGTAGGCATCATACATCCTGATTTCAATATATATTACAAAGCTACAGTAATCAAAACATTATGGTACTAGCATTAAAACATACATATAGACCAATGAAACCGAATAGAGAGCCCAGAAATAAAAACATGCATACATGGTCAACTGATCTTCAACAAGGGTGCCAAGAACACACAAAATGGAAAGGATAGTCTCTCAATAAATGGTGCTTGGAAAATTGGATATCTACATGCAGAAGAATGAAGTTGGACCCTTATCCCACACCCACCCCACCCCATTTTTGCCTTATCTCTCTAGCCCACTTTTTTTCTGGTCTCTGGTCAGAAGAGCAGCCTGTCTATAACATCAATGCCTCACAGTGGATCTAGGCTGTCATACACCACTGCCCACAGCTTTGCTGTTGCTGGTTCAGCCAAGACTGACTTTCACTCTAACTCTAGAGTGAGCTGGACCACAAAATCCCCAGCTGGTAAGTAACCATGACCAATGGATTCTTTTTGGCTTCCAAGTTCTCATTTCTTTTCTCTGGCTCCCAACCTGACTTGAACTATGCTTTGCCTCTCTACTAAAATGCCAAATACAAGTACCAAACATCCAATTCTGGAATGGTGGCAGGAGGAACTTCTCAGACCTGCTATCCAGTGAAACAGTCATAACTGATGAAAGTTATTTTAAAAAATTCAACCATTTCAAATCTCTGGAGATTGTCCTGAGCGCATACAGCAAATGAAGAAACATTTATTCAAGAAAACCTACTAAATCTCAGAACAGTGAGGATCTATGGCATTTGAGTGTTGACCTGCTCCCTGCCTCTCCCTGCCCCCAGATAAATGTAAGGATGTATTCTGCCATAATTTGGAGGTTATGAAGAAGTTGGCACATGATTTGTCTTGGGTAGCAGAGAAGGTACTTGAAATAATCAAAGAGAATGACTCTATTTTCTGCAGTTTCCTGTGCTCACAAAAGGGCAAAAAGAGAGCCTCATGATCCTGCTTGGAGAATACTTACACAGTCACAGCCCACACAGTCTAGTCTCAGAATGGACACTTATTTGAAGAAGCACAGCTCAAACAGGCATTTCAGTCTTACATCTCTAAAAATTTTAAATAATCCAAGTCATGATTCGTGATTAATCTTTAAACCCTTTACACTCAACTCTTCTCTCGAACCTAATAAATCCTAGGGGCCTCACATTCGCCTCCTGGCTTACCCAGATTCCTCCCTTCTGCCCCTCTTCTCTAGTGAGTCTAATCCAACACTTCCCACCTCTTCTCTCCCCTCCCCCTTCCCCATCTATGCAGTGGGCAGAGGAGACAAAGCAGGAGGCTAACAGGACAACACACAAATGATTTTGTTCAGTTGCATTTTAGTCACATTAAGCTTCTGAGGTTTTGGACTTATAAAGTCCAAAAACCTTAGTGTTTTTGTGTATATTTTTAAAATTCTTGTTCGTAAAAGAATTATTGTGTTATTGTACTTCGGCAAGTTATCTTCTTTCTTTGGACAGTGGCTCATGTGTTCCTCACCAATGCCCCTTTATGCTGTACCTCATCTGCATGTGAGTTTGACCATCTTTGCCTTGTAGTTTCATTTCCCTTTCCGGGGAAAAGGCCTGCCCCTAACCTCTCACTTACAGTTCCCCACCCTTGGCGACAGGCAGAGAAGATGGACTGGCGGCAGCCAAGCCCACTTGGGGATGAGGGGGCAGCTGCTTCCTGACTTTGTGGCGGCTGCTCCAGGGCTTGAGCCCGTTTAGAGTTTAGTATGCTGGCCTCTTTGTCTGGCGCGTAGTAGGAGTTAGAGAAAGCTGATCTGGCTCTGCATTTGTAGCTTAGCGGCAAACTTGCTGGTCTCTTCTTTGTTGCGTCACCAGCTCTCTTACCACAACAGAGAGGGTAACTCAGGCGAAAGCTGGCTGCCATCACAAAAGTTGGATACAAAGTTCGTGTTTGATCACTGTGGGAGATAATTCAAACTAAGTTTTCTGGGTCTGTCAACTCTGTCCTATATCCAGTCTATTCTCCATTCAGGGTCACCTTTGCCCATGTCCTGAAGAGGAAGTCTTTCCCTGTCTTGGCTCAACTAAATTCCTTTACTTACCGAAGACGTTTACTTTCTGCAGAGAGAAATGGATTTCCTTCCTCTCATGGCAAATACCTCCCTTAGACACCAAGAAATTGAGCTCCATGTTCATGAGAAAAGGCTGATAAAACTGGGCGGCTGCTGCCAGATTCTGCCTCCTACCTCCTCTTTGATTTGATTGTTGTCTAAAATCCCAGGGGAGATGAAAGGTGCTTCCCACCTTTAGATCCACAAAAGATGCTGCCTCAATTCATTAGCATTTGTGAACAACCAACACAGCCAGCTACTCCAGTGACGTCAGAAAGTCCTGGGGTAGACTAGACAGTGTAGACCAATTCAGCCCAGCACGCAATTTTAAAATACGGTGCTCTCAAAAATAAATATAGACACTAAAGGAAACGGTATTAGGTTTAAACTGTGGTATAAAAAATATGTGTTATGTAAGATTCTAACCTTCATGTAAATCCTTTTCTCTCAGGACACCTTTCCCTGATTCTTTTTGACTTTAAAGGATTATTATTATTTTTTTTTTTAAGAAAAAGGAAGTTACGCCCTCAGAAGCAAGAAGAAACAGCAGCAACAGACATGCAAGCTCCCCAGGTCTTCACAGGTGGGGTACAGGTGAATTCTTTGCCATTTATGGGGATCTTTTCTTGACAAGTCTTTCTTCTAAACAATGGCTTCTGCAGAATTCAGACAGCTACAGGCCACTCAGTTGCTTGTATTTGGCCAATCGTTCTAACAGTTATTAAGTGCCTCCTATGCATCAGGAACAAAATTTAATTCTAAAGTAAGTTTAAAACACTTACTACGGCCTCCGACATACTTGCCACTTCCCGCTCATCAGTTCAATGAACATAATATCATCAGTATGGCAGACCAATAATATGTTTTACAGAATTCCCAGTTAGTCTGGGGCCCTTGGGACTATATTATGACAGAGGGCATGAGTTAACTTAAAAGCTAAAGAGAGGGCTTCCCTGGTGGCGCAGTGGTTGAGAATCCGCCTGCCGATGCAGGAGACACGGGTTCGTGCCCCGGTCCGGGAAGATCCCACATGCCGCGGAGCAGCTAAGCCCGTGAGCCATGGCCGCTAGGCCTGCGCGTCCGGAGCCTGTGCTCCGCAACGGGAGAGGCCACAACAGTGAGAGGCCCGCATACCGCAAAAAAAAAGCTAAAGAGAGACTGTAAATGTATACCATCCCACGTGAACGCAAGCTGCTTCTACTACTCTCTTCTGATGAGAATAGAAGACAACACATTTGCCAAATCAGTGGTCATATACCATGAGCCAGAAGCCATGTTGACATACTTCAGTAATGATACTAACATGACAGTTGCAATTAGAGCTTCTGCGTAGTTGAATTGGTGGGAATCCACTCCTAGGATCCATTTGGTTTTATAGGAGACAAACTAGTGAACCAAATTGACATATGAGGGGGACAAACACCCATTCATCCTTAGATTTTTAAGAGTGACACCGGGAAATATAGTCATTCTTTTATAATAATTTTAAATGGAGTATAATCTATAAAAATATTGAATCATGATATTGTGTACCTGAAACTAATATAATATTGTAAATCAGTTATATTTCAATTAAAAAAGAATATTAAAAATTAAATAAAATTAGGTTTAAAACAGGTGACTAAAATATCAGCTCTTAGCCAAATGTAATCAAATTGCACAACTTGCCAGACGTTATCTTATTTACAAATTTGACTGTATTTACTCTGAGTGGGCAGGTTTAATACCTAACTGCTCGATCTTTTCCCTCCCTGTCCCCCTATCCCCTCAGCGGGGACTAGGAACAGAGAGAGAGAGGAAGAGGATGCCAGTTTGGAGCCAAATCACAATCACGTCTCAGGCTTAAGCATATCCCTTTGCTTATCTTTTTGCAAATCCTTGGTCAGTTCTCAAGCCCATTCCCCAGAGCAGCTATTTCAAAGCTCCGTCACTTCCCTAAGCTCCTGTAAGTCTTCCTCTTTTATACCCCATCACCTTTCAACAGATGGCTGTCTCATACTGAGGACACTGAGGTAATCAAGTGAGAACCTGCTTAATTTCCTACTTCCTAGCCAACAACTTTATCTGTTTCTATACCTCCCTCCTTCTTTCTTGTTTTAAGTCTCACCTCTCCACCAGACTTGTTAATCAGATCCACCTTCAGCTTCTCTAGGGTAGAATCACATCTTAAGGTGGAGATTAGATTCTTAAGTCAGTACATAGGGAAAAGTCACACACAGTAATTAAATAATCCATAACAATAGGTCAAAAGTGGCTTTGAGAATACAGTCCTGTAAAGTAATATATAGGTGTGAATGTACCAAGCAGACAGTAATATATAGGTGTAAGATATATATACTGCATAAGACTACACAAAGTATACAGTAATATGTAGCATGAAATTCCAAAGAGGGATTACTTAAGTAAGCTTTGTAGGAACCTTGAACAAACTAATGAATATTCCATCTCCCCATTTGCTGTCACCATCCTAGTTTTCGTAGATAACTTTTATCAGTTCCTCTCTAGCCCTTAGTTGGTTCTTCAGTTTCGTCTTCCAGATTGTAGTAAAGCCACCACTACCCACTAGTGGGTAGTGAATGACACCGCATTTCACTGTGTGTGGTCTGGAAAGCCCTACATCCTCCATACCTCCATTGGTAGTTTCACTAAGAGGCTTCCCTGCCTGAATCCCTTCCTATAGGCAACTTCATTGAGTGCAATGGTCCACTGGATTTCCAGCGCTCTTTAATAATGATTTCTCTCTCTGTCTGCCTCCTGCCCCATTAGGAGATTAAGCTTGGCCATTTATAATAGAAATCCAAAACAGCAGTGGCTTAAGAGAGAAGTTTATTTCTCTCCTTCTCTCTGTCTCGTAAAAAAAGTCCAGGAGTAAAGTGGTGCAGGGCCATTTTGGTGGTTCCAGCCATCACGGACCCAGGCTCCTTCTCCCTTTCTGCCCTGCTCTTCCAGTTCATGGCTTCCATCCTCGTGACTGCTGCAGCTCCAGCCACTGCATCCACATTCCAGACAGCAGACAGAAGGAAGGTGGTGTTCAGGAAAGTTATCCAAAACTTGGGAATAAAGCAAAAGGATGGCTGTGTGTCCTACCAATGTCATAGGAGAACACTGTCAAGTTCCCCCAAGGGTCATCTCACTTGGAGAATGGCGCTTTAGTTACTCTTGATCAGGGTTCAGACTCTAAAATTAGATGTTAATTTGTAAAAAATCAATAAGATGCAAATGAAATTTTCTCAGGATAGATGGTTTTATTATCTTGAAGAACATTTGCCATGTTTGTATCTTATTAGCATTCTTATTCCAGGATCTCTTTTTTTTTCCCCTACTAAACCAGCTATGTCATCTTGCCGGCTCCCCTCATTAATGAATTAATTATACTGTGGCATGTGCTCAGATAATGTGTGGGAATTACATTTTTAACATTTATAGTTTTCAACAGCAGGAAGGACAGAAGGGCTTTCTCCCACCTGAGTCCACAATCTCCCTAAATGTCCCACTTAAATTTCTGCTTGTATCTCTTGGGCCAGAACGTAGTCATAAGGCCACACCTAGCTGCAAGGGAGGCTGGAGAATGTGGCCTTCTAGCTAAGAGCATCAGTACCCTGATTACAATCAGGGTTCTCATTCTAGATAGGCACAGATCAGAGAGCAGAGACAACTACTAGTCTTTGTCACAAGAATATAGATCCATTGGTTATACCCCCTTTAACCTGTATTTTTGCCTCTCCCTCTGTCTTGGCTTTCCAGTTGCCTAAAATCATACTCAAAAAGAGCTCTGACCCCTTGGTCCTGAATCCTTCTCCAGCTATCGTGATGACATTCTCCTTTTTCCCCAGTCAGGGTCCTAGAAAGAACAATCTTATTTGGTTCCACTTTCTTACCGCCTCTTTCACCTTCATCCACTTTCATCAGGCTTTTGTTTCTCTCACGCACTAAGTCTGCTCTCACGGGCTACTGCTTGCTGACCCTCCAAACATAAAACTCAAATCAACTGCATCTTGCACGAGCAAATATGTAATAAATGATTACTAAATTATTCAGTGTGTTGGCTGATTTCTAAGTTATTCTTTCTTAGTACAGAGTTATTTTCTATTCTGAATTGCAAAAGTAATATTTTAGTTTCATTTTGGGCTAAATCGTTTCTTTGGACTTGTTCATGAAAAGTTACTCCTCAGAGGTCACTTTGGTTCTGTGCAAAAATGCATTCTAACTTCCAAAAAATTAGCCTAACGTCACACTTTTGGAAATGACCTTTTTGTAAGCTCGGGTATGTTTATTCAGTTCTCCTGTGTATTGAATAGAAAAAAGAAATTGGATGTTTGTTGCTAACACAAGCAGATTTCACTTAGATTGCTTCCAAACGCAGCAGATCCGTGACAAGGTGTTTACCTGGCTAACTCCTAGAGAAAAACTACCCGTTTTGAAACCCCCAAGGGAAAAACACAAGTAAGATCCTTGATAATGCATTTTCCTCTGTTCTTGAACTCCCTCTGGATTCTCCCTCAAAATATGGATCTACATATTTTCAAGTTCAATTTTTGTTCTAAACTAGAGATTTTAATGTCCCAAATGGATGCTTTGCCCTCTGTAAGCCTCTCCCAGTTTGTGTGCTTCATTCATCGCCTGGGGCTGCTCCTCAGGGATTGGGGGCTGGGACCTGGAATCCCGGGTGGTTGGGGATTGCTGGCTCGATGTGGTTACACTGCCCCAGTGAGGCAGATTTCCTTCTATTTCAAACGCTGCCTCATTTTTTCTCTCATGCTTCTTTGAGAAACAACCTATTAATGAGGAATGGTTTCTGAGTGAGTACATCATAGGACATTGAGGGGCAGTGGTGGGCTTGAAGGGGACCCAAAACATTTCTCCCATCCCTTCCTCACAGGTTTTGGGGGACATATGTGGAAGTAAAAATGAAAGCTTGGAACTTTAGTAAGCAGCCCTCCTCTGCCATATCTGAAGAGCATCTATCTCCAGCAGGAAGAAGGCAAAACCCCTAGGAAAGAAGTCTGTCAGTTTTTAATCAGCTGGAGTTTGTCTGACCCTGCCAAATTAAACAGAGGTTGCAGTTTGGGACTCATAAGCTAAATCTAGTCCTTGGACATGCTGCGTTTGGCTGATGGTGTTTTTTGTTTGTGTTTGGTTTTAATTTCAGAAAAGTGCTATTGTAAAGAAAGATTTCATAGAATAATCTAGACTTCTGGCTTCAGCGATATTGTATTCCTGAGTTGCAGCAATTGGTTGGAATGGAGTAGCTGCTCCTACCTTTAGATGGAGTGTGCCCACTGCATTTTGTCACATTCCTCACTTCTCCCTGTTATTGCTGCTGCTTCCCTCGTTGACAATACCTGCTGGGGCCCTTTGGAATCTCCACTGTAAACACCTGGAGATGAGGAAGGAGGTAGAGTTATAAGGGAACACTTCATAGAGGATAAGACCTTAAGCTGGTCCTTGAAAACTGAGTAAAAATTTTCTTGGTAGAGGAGAGACGTAAGAGCACTCTACATAGAAAAGACAAATAGACAAGAGACATAGAGTTATGAAGGTTATCGGGAAGGATCAGAACCTGAAAGAGGCTAGAGTAATCTTTCACATAACCTTGGATTTCGACAGATTTCAATGCCAGTCCAAACTCTACCACATAAGGTCTGTGTGACTCTGTGCCAGTTATTTAATTTCTTTGAGCCTCAATTATTCTGTACAGTGGACATAATTGTAGCTCTACCATATGGTTGTGACTACAGAATAGTCACTTGACTACAGGTCACATAGGTTTTTACTTAAAAAAATATTTACTGAAGTATCATATACATACTCAAAAGTGCACATATCATAAATATGCAGTCAGTGGATTTTAATGAACTGAACACATTCATGTAATAAGTACCCAGATCAAGAAACAGAAGATACCATCATTCCAGGGGTCCCCCTTATGCTCCTCTGGTCACTGGCCACACTCCCAGGTCACCACTATCCTGACTTCTAACGACATAGATTAGTTGTACCTGTATTTGTACTTTAATATAAGTGGAATCTTATAGTAGGTACAATTTTTGCCCAGCTTCTTCTACTCAACCTTACATTTATGAGATTCATCCATATTGTTGCATGTAGTTCGAGGTCATTCATTTTCAATGCCATATAATATTCCATTGTGTGAATACCCCACCATTTATTTACCCTTTCTTGGTTAATGGACATTTAGGTAACTTTCTGGTTTTGGCTCCTAAAAATAGTACGGTTTACAAAAATTCTAAAAAGTCTAGTACATGCATTTTGGTGAACATATGCTTGTATTTCTGTTGCGTGTACACCCAGGAGTGAAATTAGAGTGTCACAGGCTATGCATATGTTAAGTTTTAGTAGATATTGCTAACTAGTTTTCCAAAGTGATTGGAACCAATTTATATATCCAGTAGTCTATGAGAGTTCTGGTTGCTCCATATTTTTTCCAGAGCTTGGTATTTTTATTTTCATTTTTGCCATTCTGATGGAGGTACAGTGTTATCTCATAGTGGTTTTTTTCTTTTTCTTTTTTTTGAGGTACGCAGGCCTCTCACTGTTGTGGCCTCTCCCATTGTGGAGCACAGGCTCCAGACGCACAGGCTCAGTGGCCATGGCTCATGGGCTTAGCCGCTCTGTGGCATGTGGGATCTTCCCAGATCGGGGCACGAACCCACGTCCCCTGCATCAGCAGGCAGACTCTCAACCACTGCACCACCAGGGAAGCCCTGTCATAGTGGTTTTAAAGTACATTTCCTTCATGGCTAAGGAAATCTAACATCTTCTCATATGTTTATTGAACATTTTGGATATTCTCTTTTGTGAAATATCGGTTTAAATCTTTTGCACACTTTTTAAATTGAATCATCTGTGGTGGGTTTCTTTGTATTGATTTGTATGGTTCTTTATATATTTAGTATAACGCTTTGTTGGATATACGCATCACAAATATCTTATCCTACTCTGGTTGCTTTTTCACTCTATTAATGATGTCTTTTGGTGAATAGAAGCTCTTAATTTTAACATTGTACAGTATTTCAGTTTTTTCTTTTATGGTGAGCCCCCTTTATGTCTTGTTTATGAAATCATTGCCTACTCTAAGATCTTGAGGATGTTCTCTGTTACCTTCTCAAAGCTTTATTATTTTACCTTTTACATTTAGATCTGTGATTCATCTGAAATGCATTTTTGTTTATGATGTAAGGTAGGGGTCAAGATACATTTCTTCCCCATTATATATCCATTGACCCAGCACTATTTATGAAAAAAATCATCCTTTCCCCTCTGAAAAGGATATGGCACTGTCCCCTTTGTCATAAGTTAGGCTTCTGTTCATGTATAACTAACTCCGTGTTCTGCTCCATTGGCTTTTTTGGCTATCCTGGTGGAAATGCCACACTGTCTTAACTGCTAAAGCTTTGTAATAGGTCTTGGTATCTGGGGGTTTTAAGTCTTCAGGCTTTTTAAAAAAGTCTTTTTCTTTAAGATTGCCTTCACTCTCCTTGAGCTTTTGCATTGCCACATGAATTTTACAACAAGTGAGTCAGTTTCCTATGCCCTGAAGTACTAGAAATTAGTGTCCTTGAAGTGTATCATATCAGTATCTGAGAGTCCAAAAGGGCAGGGCTTGTATGAGTTTCCAAATCAGATTGTCTCCAGGGTGACCATCCAGTGTCTTTCCACTCTTCTTCTCTGACTCCCAGTTATCCAAGTCTGCAACCCGCGAAAGTCACTTGGGTGAAAGCCCCTCCTGCTCACAAGAATGCCAATGTTCCTATCAAGGTTATCCCTATAGTTGTTACAAAAGTTTCCACTTCTTGGTGGGTACCAGAGTAATGTTGGGTTCCATGAAGAATACAATAGCCTATTCCCTAGTTCTTGCAACTTTGTTTCCTGAGCCCTGAAATAGCTCAGACTGTGCCGGAAGCCTCAAAAGTTTTTCTGTTTCTTCACCTCTGGGCATAACCTCTGGCCCATGAGCCCACTAACTGTTTCAAGAAATATAGTTCAGTTTCTGAGCTTAATCACTATCCAAGGAGCCAGAAAAAAATAAAAAACTTGCTCATCCTTTCTCTTCAAATTCCTCTTTCAATCACGAGTTACACCAATGAAGCTCCAGATATATGAGTGAATGCACAGAGACTCTGGGGCCTGGTTATGGATATGTTTTCTCTGTTCACAATGTCTGAGTCCCAGCTAACAAGTCAAAAATGCCCAAAACTCACAAAAAGTACGTAAACAATTCTTGTCTCATAAAATGCACTCAATAAACGATCCCTGGAAAGCATCTTCTATTACTGATTTAGACTTCTAACAGTAGGGATAACATTTAGAATTTGGTGTCTATGGGGACTTCCCTGGTGGCACAGTGGTTAAGAATCCACCTGCCAATGCAAGAGACACGGGTTTGATCCCTGGTCCGGGAAGATCCCACATGCCACAGAGCAACTAAGCCCATGCACCACAACTACCGAGCCTGCGCTCTACAGCCAGCGAGCCACAACTACTGAGCCTGCATGCCACAACTACTGAAGCCTGCATGAGCCCATGCACCGCAGCTACTGAGCCCACACACCGCAACTACTGAAGCCCATGCACCTAGAGCCTGTGCTCCACAACAAGAGAAGCCACCACAATGAGAAGCCCACGTACCACAATGAAGAGTAGCCCCCGCTCACCACAACTAGAAAGAAGCCCGCGCACAGCAACGAAGACCCAACACAGCCAAAAAGAAGAAAAAAAGAATAGAAGAATTTGGTGTTTATGACAAAGCTGAGACAATGATTTCTCTCTTTTCTTTTTTTCCCCCTTCCTTTGCCATCTCCTCTTCTTTTTCACTTTTCCTATCACTCTCTTTTCTCTCTTTATCTTAATTCTTCACTAACTTCTGTTATTAATTATAATAGCTTAAATTAATTTGCTTGAGTTTTGTAGATAGAAAATGATGTAATCTGAAAATAATGATAATTTATCTCTTTTTCCAACAACTCTTACTTTCCTTTCTTCATTGGACTTTCTTTTTAAAAAAATATTTATTTATTTATTTTCCTTTAGTCATCCATTTTATACACATCAGTGTATACATGTCAATCCCAATCGCCCAGTTCATCACACCACAACCCCCACCCCCAGCTGCTTTCCCCCCTTGGTGTCCATACGTTTGTTCTCTACTTCTGTGTCTCAATTTCTGCTCTGCAAACCGGTTCATCTGTACCATTTTCTAGGTTCCACATATATGCATTAATATACGATATTTGTTTTTCTCTTTCTGACTTACTTCCCTCTGTATGACAGTCTCTACATGCATCCATGTCTCTACAAATGACCCAATTTTGTTCCTTTTTATGGCTGAATAACATTCCATTGTATATATGTACCACATCTTCTTTATCCATTCATCTGTCAGTGGGCGTTTAGGTTGCTTCCATGACCGAGCTATTGTAAATAGTGCTGCAATGAACATTGGGGTGCATGTGTCTTTTTGAATTGTGGTTTTCTCTGGGTATATGCCCAGTAGTGGGATTGCTGGGTCATATGATAATTCTATTTTTAGTTCTTTAAGGAACCTCCATGCTGTTCTCCATAGTGGCTGTATCAATTTACATTCCCACCAACAGTGCAAGAGGGTTCCCTTTTCTCCACACCCTCTCCAGCATTTCTTGTTTGTAGATTTTCTGATGATGCCCATCCTAACTGGTGTGAGGTGATACCACATTGTAGTTTTGATTTGCATTTCTCTAATTATTAGTGATGTTGAGTAGCTTTTTATGTGCTTCTTGGCCATCTGTATGCCTTCTTTGGAGAAATGTCTATTTACATCTTCTGCCCATTTTTGGATTGGGTTGTTTGTTTCTTTAATATTGAGCTGCATGAGCTGTTTATATATTTTGGAGACTAATCCTTTCTCCGTTGATTCGTTTGCAAATATTTTCTCCCATTCTGAGGGTTGTCTTTTCATCTTGTTTATGGTTTCCTTTGCTGTGCAAAAGCTTTGAAAATTCATTAGGTCCCATTTGTTTATTTTTGTGTTTATTTCCAGTACTGTAGGAGGTGGATCAAAAAAGATCTTGCTGTGATTTATGTCAAAGAGTGTTCTTCCTATGTTTTCCTCTAAGAGTTTTATAGTGTCTGGTCTTACATTTAGGTCTCTAATCCATTTTGAGTTTATTTTTGTGTATGGTGTTAGGGAGTGTTCTAATTTCATTCTTTTACATGTAGCTGTCCAGTTTTCCCAGCACCCCTTATTGAAGAGACTGTCTTTTCTCCATTGTATATCTTTGCCTCCTTTGTCACAGATTAGTTGACCATAGGTGTGTGGGTTTATATTTGGGCTTTCTATCTTGTTCCATTGATCTATGTTTTCTGTTTTTTTGTGCCAGTACCATATTGTCTTGATTACTGTAGCTTTGTAGTATAGTCTGAAGTCAGGGAGTCTGATTCCTCCAGCTCCGTTTTTTTCCCTCAAGACTGCTTTGGCTATTCGGCATCTTTTGTGTCTCCATACAAGTTTTAAGATTATTTGTTCTAGTTCTGTGAAAAATGCCATTGGTACTTTGATAGGGATTGCATTGAATCTGTGGATTGCATTGAATCTGTAGATTGCTTTGGGTAGTATAGTCATTTTCACAATATTGATTCTTCCAATCCAAGAACATGGTATATCTCTCCATTTGTTGGTATCATCTTTAATTTCTTTCATCAGTGTCTTATAGTTTTCTGCATACAGGTCTTTTGTCTCCCTAGGTAGGTTTATTCCTAGTTCTTTTATTCTTTTTGTTGCAGTGGTAAATGGGAGTGTTTCCTTAATTTCTCTTTCAGATTTTTCATCATTAGTGTATAGGAATGCAAGAGATTTCTGTGCATTAATTTTGTATCCTGCAACTTTACCAAATTCATTGATTAGCTCTAGTAGTTTTCTGGTGGCATTTTTAGGATTCTCTATGTATAGTATCACGTCATCTGAAAACAATGACAGTTTTACTTCTTCTTTTCCAATTTGTATTCCTTTTGTTTCTTTTTCTTCTCTGATTGCTGTGGCTAGGACTTCCAAGACTATGTTGAATAATAGTGGTGAGATTGGACATCCTTGTCTTGTTCCTGATCTTAGAGGAAATGCTTTCAGTTTTTCACCATTGAGAATGATGTTTGCTGTGGGTTTGTTGTATATGGCCTTTATTATGTTGAGGTAGGTTTCCCTCTATGCACACTTTCTGGAGCGTTTTTATCATAAATGGGTGCTGAATTTTGTCAAAAGTTTTTCTGCATCTATTGAGATGATGATATGGCTTTTATTCTTCAGTTTGTTAATATGGTGTATCACATTGATTTGTGTATATTGAAGAATCCTTGCATCCCTGGGATAAATCCCACTTGATCATGGTGTATGATCCTTTTAATGTGTTGTTGGATTCTGTTTGCTAGTATTTTGTTGAGGATTTTTGCATCTATATTCATCAGTGATATTGGTCTGTCATTTTCATTTTTGGAGTATCTTTGTCTGCTTCTGGTATCAGGGTGATGGTGGCCTCATAGAATGAGTTTGGGAGTGTTCCTTCGTCTGCAATTTTTTGGAAGAGTTTGGGAAGGATGGGTGTTAGCTTTTCTCTAAATGTTTGATAGAATTCACCTGTGAAGCCATCTGGTCCTGGACTTTTGTTTGTTGGAAGATTTTTAATCATGGTTTCAATTTCATTCCATGTGATTGGTCTGTTCATATTTTCTATTTCTTCCTGGTTCAGTCTTGGAAGGTTAAACCTTTCTAAGAATTTGTCCATTTCTTCCAGGTTGTCCATTTTATTGGCATAGAGTTGCTTGTAGTAGTCTCTTAGGATGCTTTGTATTTCTGCAGTGTCCGTTGTAACTTCTCCTTTTTCATTTCTAATATTATTGATTTGAGTCCTCTCCCTCTTTTTCTTGATGAGTCTGGCTAACGGTTTGTCAGTTTTGTTTATCTTCTCAGAGAACCAGCTTTTAGCTTTATTGATCTTTGCTATTGTTTTCTTTGTTCCTATTTCATTTATTTCTGCTCTGATCTTTGTCATTTCTTTCCTTTTCTAATTTTGGGTTTTGTTTGTTCTTCTTTCTCTAGTTCCTTTAGGTATAACGTTAGATTGTTTCCTTGAGATTTTTCTTGTTTCTTGCGGTAGGCTTGTATAGCTGTAAACTTCCCTCTTGGAACTGCTTTTGCTGCATCCCATAGGTTTTGGATCTTCGTGTTTTCATTGTCATTCGTCTCTAGGTATTTTCTGATTTCCTCTTTGATTTCTTTAGTGATCTCTTGGTTATTTAGTAACGTGTTGTCTAACCTCCATGTGTTTGTGTTTTTTCCTTCTTTTTCCCTGTAATTCATTTCTAATCTCATAGCATTGTGGTCAGAAAAAATGCTTGATATGATTTCAATTTTCTTAAATTTACTGAAGCTTGATTTGTGACACAAGATGTGATCTATCCTGGAGAATGTTCCCTGCGCACTTGAGAAGAAAGTTTAATCTGCTGGTTTTGGATGGAATATCCTATAAATATCAATTAAATCTATCTGGTCTGTTGTGTCATTTAAAGCTTGTGTTTCCTTAATAATTTTCTGTTTGGATGATCTGTCCATTGGTGTAAATGAGGTGTTAAAGTCCCCCACTATTATTGTGTTACTGTCGATTTCCTCTTTTATAGCTGTTAGCAGTTGTCTTATGTATTGAGGTGCTCCTATGTTGGGTGCATATATATTTTTAATTGTTATATCTTCTTGGATTGATCCCTTGATGATTATGTAGTGTCCTTCCTTGTCTCTTGTCACATTCTTTATTTTAAAGTCTATTTTATCTGATATGAGTATAGCTACTCCAGCTTTCTTTTGATTTCCATTTGCATGGAATATCTTTTTCCATACCCTCACTTTCCGTCTGTATGTGTCCCTAAGTCTGAAGTGGGTCTCTTGTAGACAGCACATGTATGTGTCTTGTTTTTGTATCCATTCAGCAAGCCTGTGTCTTTTGGTTGGAGCATTTAATCCATTCACGGTTAAGGTAATTATTGATATGTATGTTCCTATGACCATTTTCTTAATTGTTTGGGATTTGTTTTTGTAGTTCCTTTTCTTCTCTTGTGTTTCCCACTTAGAGATGTTCCTTTAGCATTTGTTGTAGAGCTGGTTTGGTGATGCTGAATTCTCTTAGCTTTTGCTTGTCTGTAAAGCCTTTGATTTCTCCATTGAATCTGAATGAAATCCTTGCCAGGTAGAGTAATCTTGGTTGTAGGTTCTTCCCTTTCATCACTTTAAGTATATCATGCCACTTCCTTCTTGCTTTTAGAGTTTCTGCTGAGAAATCAGCTGTTAACCTATGGGAGTTCCCTTGTATGATATTTCTCATTTTTCCCTTGCTGCTTTCAATAATTTTTCTTTGTCTTTATTTTTTGCCAAATTGATTACTGTGTGTCTTGGCATGTTTCTCCTTGGGTTTATCCTGCATGGGACTCACTGCACTTCCTGGACTTGGGTGGCTATTTCCTTTCCCATGTTAGGGAAGTTTTTGACTATAATCTCTTCAAATATTTTCTCGGGACGTTTCTCTCTCTCTTCTCCTTCTGGGACCCCTATAATGAGAATGTTGTTGCATTTAATGTTGTCCCAGAGGTCTCTTAGGCTGTCTTCATTTCTTTTCATTCTTTTTTCTTTATTTTTGTTCCATTCTGTCTTCTAGGTCACTTATCCATTCTTCTGCCTCAGTTATTCTGCTATTGATTCCTTCTAGTGTATTTTTCATTTCAGTTATTGTATTGTTCATCTCTCTTTGTTTGTTCTTTAATTCTTCTAGTTCTTAGTTAAAGATTTCTTGCATCTTCTCAATCTTTGCCTCCATTCTTTTTCCGAGGTCCTGGATCATCTTCACTATCATTATTCTGAATTCTTTTTCTGGGAGGTTGCCTAGCTCCATTTCATTTAGTTGTTTTTCTGGGGTTTTATCTTGTTCCTTCATCTGGTACATAGCCCTCTGCTTTTTCATCTTGTCTGTCTTTCTGTGAATGTGGTTTTTGTTCCACAGGCTGCAGGACTGTAGTTCTGCTTGCTGCTGCTGTCTACCCTCTGGTGGATGAGGCTATCTAAGAGGCTTGTGGAAGTTTCCCGGTGGGAGGGACTGGTGGAGGGTACAGCTGGCTTTTGCTCTGTTGGGCAGAGCTCGGTAAAACTTTAATCCGCTTGTTTGCTGATGGGTGGGTCTGGGTTCCCTCCCTGTTGGTTGTGTGGCCTGAGGTGACCCAAAACGGGAGCTTACCCAGGTTCTTTGGTGGGGCTAATGGCAGACTCTGGGAAGGCTCACACCAAGGAGTACTTCCCAGAACTTCTGCTGCCAGTGTCCTTGTCCCCACTGTGAGCCACAGCCCCCTCCTGCCTCTGCAGGAGACCCTCCAACACTAGCAGTTAGGTCTGGTTAAGTCTCCCCTGGGGTCACTGCTCCTTCCCCTGGGTCCCAATATGCACACTACTTTGTGTGTGCCCTCCAAGAGTGGAGTCTTTGTTTCCCCCAGTCCTGTTGAAGTCCTGCAATCAAATCCCACTAGGCTTCAAAGTCTGATTCTCTAAGAATTCCTCTTCCTGCTGCCAGGCGCCCAGGTTGGGAAGCCTGACATGTGGCTCAGAACCCTCACTCCAGTGGGTGGACTTCTGTGGTATAAGTGTTCTCCAGTTTGTGAGTCACCCACCCAGTGGTTATGGGATTTGATTTTATTGTGATAGCTCCCCTCCTACCATCTCATTGCGGCTTCTCCTTTGTCTTTGCATGTGGGTTATCTTTTTTGGTGAGTTCCAGTGTCTTCCTGTCGATGATTGTGCAGCAGTTAGCTGGGATTCCAGTGTTCTCAAAAGAGGGGGTGAGAGCATGTCCTTCTACTCTGCCATCTTGAACCAATCTTTCATTGGAGTTTCTTATTACACTATTTTTCAAGTTAAAATTATGTAAGTAAAACAATTTACATAAGAGGAGTACTAATGAATAACTCCTTTTTATTCCTTATTTCACAGGAAATGATTCCAGTCTTCATTAAGTGTGATCTTGACTGGTGGTTTGATACATTGTATTTATTATATATACTGTATTCTATACTTTTATGTTATATTTGGTAAATATTCTTCTTTTTCTATTTTAGTGAGACATTTTTAAGCCAGCATTAGGTTTTGAATATTACCAAATGTAATTTTGACATGTACTGAGCTGATCTCTTTTTTTCTTTTTGAAATGTATTATAATATAGGTTTTTAAAAACTAAAATAGCATTTTAAAATATATGGTTGACTGAAAATAGCATTTTAAAATATATGGATACTACAAAACTCCTAGAGGAAAACATAAGCAGGATACTCTTTGATATAAATCACAGCAGTACTTTTTGAACTCCTCTCCTAAAATAAAGGAAATAAAAGCAGAAATAAACAAACAGGACCTAATTAAACTTAAAAAGTTTTGCACAGTAAAAGAAACCATTGACAAAATGGAAAAACAATGTACTGATTGGGAGAAAATATTTGCAAATTATATGACTGATAAGGGATTAATATCCAACATATATAACAGCTCATACAACTCAACATCAAAAAAAACCAACCTGATTAAAATATGGGCAGAAGAACTGAACAGACATTTTTCCAAAGAGGAACTGCAGATGGCCAACAGGCACATGAAAAGAAGTTCAGCATGAAAAAATGCAAATCAAACCACAATGAGATATCACCTCACACCTGTCAGAATGGCTATCATCAAAAGAATACAAATAACAAGTGTTGGCGAGGATGTGGAGAAAAAGGAACACTTGTGCACTGTTGGTGGGAAAGTAGACTGGTGCAGCCACTGTGGAAAACTGTATGGAAGTTTCTCAAAAAACTAAAAAATTGAACTACCATATGAGTGGAATGAGCAATTCCACTCCTGGGTATATATCCAAAGAAAACTAAAGCATTAATTTGAAAAGATACACCCCAATGTTCATAGCAGCATTATTTACAATTGCCAAGATATGGAAGCAACCTAAGTGTCCATCAGCAGATGCATGTATAAAGAAAAGGTGGAATAAAAAAGAACTAGTCAGACATAAAAAAGAACAGCATTTTGCCATTTGTAGCAACATGGATGGACTTGGAGGGTATTATGCTAAGTGAAATAAGTCAGAAAAAGACAAATACTGTATGATATCACATATGTAGAATCTAAAAAATACAACAAACTAGTGAATATAACAAAAAAGAAGCAGACTCACAGATACAGAGAACAATCTAGTGGTTACCAGTGGGGAGAGGGAGGAGGAGCAATATAGGGTTAGGGCAGTGAGAGGTACAAACTATTGGCTGTAAGACAGGCTTAAGGATTATTGTACAACATGAGGAATATAGCCAGTATTTTGTAATAACTATAAATGGAAAGTAAACTTTAAAAATTGTATAAAAAATTGAAAAACTTTTTTTTGAAAAAGCAGTACCTTTCACCCCCCCAAATATGGTTGAGTTTGATTATCTAGTATTTATGTGGGATTTTTGCACCTTTATTCATACATAAAATTGGCATAAATACACATATATACATCTCAATAATTTTACTTTTTTGGTTGTTATCTTAGTTAGATCTTGGCATTAGGGTAATGCTGGTTTTGTAAAATAGTTTGTGAAGTTTTTTTAGCCTTTTCTGTTTTCTGAAGTAATTCACATAGGAAGGAATTGGTAACATTTATTTGGCTCTGAACTCTTTTTTGCAGATACTTCTTTGATAAAGTTTCTAATTTCTTACATGACAGTGTATTCAACTTTCAACATTTTAGATAAACATTGATAATTTACATTTTTCCAGAAAATAATTCTATTAAAGTTTTTACATTTATCTCTTCTTACATTCCCTCATTTTAATGCTTTATGTTTATTTTGCTTTCCTTTTCTTCACTAATTAGATTTACTAGAGATTTTTGTTGTAACTGCTTTTGTTGCTATTTTTCCCAGCAAAGAAACAGAACTTGAACCAATTTACAGTTTCTCTGTTTCTAATTCATTAAATTTGACCTTTTTTTAGTTTGCCTAAGTTAGATTTCTAATTTTGTACATTGAATATTTAATTGGAGTTTATTTTATCTTGTTTAATAAAGGAAACATTTAAGGCTAATTATTTGCCTCTGAGCATAGCTTTGACAATATTCCATAAATTTTGAATGAGTATAGTATTGTCTATAAACTATGCTTTAGCTTTTGGTTTGCCCCAAGTATTTAGGAGAGTTGGGTTTTTTTGTTTGTTTTCCTATTGTCCAAGATTCTTTCAAGTTTTTGTTATCTTTATAGTTAGGATGATCTTTACACTGCTTATTTCTCTTTCAGCAGAAAGTCTTCTGATCTGTCCTTGAGGAATAGTAACTCATCAGGAAAGAATGAAAACTATCTTTCCATCTTCATCCCTCTTTGAGTAGAAAGGCTTTGTGTGTGTGTGTGTGTGTGTGTGTGTGTGTGTGTGTGTGTGTGTGTGTGTATTTCCAAAGTTTGACACTTCCTCACAGAAAAGCAAGCCCTATTATAAAAGCAAGGAACCTGATGGACCTTTAATTTCAGGTGGAGGGTTTGGAGATGTGTGATAGTGGATGAGAAAATAAAGCACTCCAGTCCGAGGTGTGATCTCCAAGTCCTGGGAATAGAGACTGGTTTAAGGAAGAGAGGATGATGGAATCTCCTTTTGCAAAACATCTCTGAAGTGTAGGACCTTGGAGGAAAGTGGCTGTGGGTGAAGATAGGTCCAGATACCAAGAGCTGCAATACTGGGTCCCATGTAAGGGGAATGAGCTTCATATGGAAGAAGTGGGTTTGCTCACAATGCTGCTCCCTTTTGAAGGACATTGTTGAGGCATGACTTGGGACACAGGGACCAGCAGTTCTGGACAGACAGAGGAAGACCCAGGCTAGCAAAATTGTCTTGTGAAGCAAGGAGCAACTATGGTGAAGGTGGCAGCAGGCTTAAAGAAGCTAGAGTTCTTCTTTGCTTCAGAATAAAAGCCTGCCTGTTTTCCTTTTTAAACTGCCTAAAATGAACCCCTTGGAAGAGTGTAAAGGCCCATGGATAAGAGAAAGGTCCAAGAATTAAGTCCATGACCTCTCACCAGTCTGGAATGTGGGGACTCAAACCAGTTCCAATTAATTTGAGAAATAAATAAAATGTGGTATTACTTGCATCCCTCCTGCGTGGAGCAAGTTATACATATCGTGTTACTTTTGAATTTTATTTTCTAGTGGCTGAAGCATATGCCTTGCATAATTTTCATTTTTGAAACTTATTCCTGTGTTCTTTGTGAATTTTTGTATATGTTTTCATAAATTCTAAACATTTTCATTGATTTGTTCCTAATTACAAAAGTAGTCCATATACATTAGAGAAAAATTTTAAAGATAAAAGCATAAAGAAGAAAATGAATCTTTTAAAATATGTTTTTAATGTCTAAGGTATTATTTGTGTACATATATTTGATACCCAGTGTTAGACATTTAGGTTGTTTTCAACATTTTTCTTTTATAATTAATACTGTGATGAACTGCACATTCTTAATTATTTATTTAGAATAAATCCTAGAAGGGGAATTATTGAATCAAGGTTATATCCATTTTTAAGCTTTGTTACATTTTACTAAATTGCTTTCCAAAAAGTTGCAACTATCTCAACAGCAGCGTTTGAGAATGCCCGTTTCCTGCACCTGCTCCAACATTAGGTATTGTCATTTCTTAAATGCCATTACCTGAAGCAGGTCACCCTCAGCTCCCACTTGGATGACTTACAACAGTCTCTTAGTGGTCCCCAGCCATCACTCTCCCCACTCTAATCAATTCTCCATACTCTACCCAAACTGATTCTTCTAACTTCCTTTTTTTTTTTTTTTTTTTTGCGGTACGCGGGCCTCTCACTGGTGTGGCCTCTCCTGTTGCGGAGCACAGGCTCCGGATGCGCAGGCTCAGCGGCCATGGCTCACGGGCCCAGCTGCTCCGCGGCATGTGGGATCTTCCCGGACCGGGGCACGAACCCGCGTCCCCTGCATTAGCAGGTGGATTCTCAACCACTGCGCCACCAGGGAAGCCCTAACTTCCCTTTTTAAATTCCATAGCCCACAGAATGAGACCTAAATGTCCTCATGGTCCAAGAGGTTCTTCATGTCCCTTTGGGGACTCTTTAATCATCTTGTCATTCCTTCTATACCCCATTCTGTTTTTAGAAGGAGTTATTCATATTCTCTCTCCCTTTCTGTCTTTGTCTCTTACCCTCCTTCTGTCTTCCAGCCTTCTGTCTTTGTCTCTTACCCTCCTTCTGTCTTCCAGCCTCTGCATATGCAACTTCCTCAGGTTGGAACTCTCTTTCCCCTGTTCCTCTGGCTAACTGCATCCTCTTCCACCAGAGCATTTGGACTTTTTCATATCTGCAGTGTTCAGACTGGTGTTTGGCATTAGGCAACGCTGCCCCCTAGAGGACTCCTGTGTGCTCTGAACTAACCAGGCAACTAATTTGGGAATGTTTCAGGAAGTTAATCTCTGATGGAATATTCAGGGAATCTGATATCCATATCCAAATGATTTCTTTCTTCAGATATTGCCTCTACTGCATTCTTTCCCCTCTCTTTTTCCAGAACTTCAAAACCTGTTAGATTTTCTCACTGGATCCTTGGAGTCTCTTATTCTTTGTTTTGTATTTTCCATCTCTCTGTTTCTCTGTGCTGCATCTAATAGTTTCTTCTCTCCCATCTTCCACTTTGCCAAGTCTCTCTTCAGCTATGCACAATTTACTGTTAAACCCTCTACTGAGCTATTAAGTTTACTTATTGCATTTTAAAATTATATAATTTCTATTTGGTTCTTTTTCAGCTCTGCCATATTACTTTTAAAATGCAATTTTCAGGTCCCTGCTGAAACTTTTAAGGCTGTGTTGTATTTCTAAAAACATAGTAAGCCTAGTTGTTTTATAGTTTGAATATGATAATTCTAGTAGTTAGGTCTTTGTACATCTATTTCTGTTGTTTGGTCTTTCTGCTCCTTTTTACTTATGGAATCTGGTGTTTAAATTTCTGGTTTCTGAATATGTCTGGTTATCTTTCACTACGTGCTGGTCATTGTTTTTGAAAAGTTATTTGTAATATTAATTATGAGGCCTAGGATGAGGACATGTCTTTCCTGAGAGCTTTTTCATTTATTTTTGCTGGGTGCCTAGGGGTGTTTCTAGTCCAGGACTCTGTTCATCTAAGTTTAAGTCTTGAGTTTTCTCCCACTGCTAAGATGTGATAAAACTAGGCTATGGGTCACTACGAGGCTTCCTTCTGGTTCACCTTATTCTAAGGCTAAGGCCCTTTGGGGTCCCAGCTTAAATAGGGGATGTTTTAACACAGTATGTATTTTTGTTGGGTTCTGGGCTTTGACTTTTATCTTGTTGAGCCTGGATATCTGCCATACACAGTATTCAGTTGTTTCTTTTGTATCAGCAAATGTTTTCAGGACAAAGGAAGCTTTGAACACTGGGCTTACCTCTCTGAGTTCTTATCCTTCCCTAGATTTGAACCCAGAAATTCCTCACTAACTTGTTTGTTCTTTGATGCTTAAAAAAATGTTTTTTCTTCCAGCTTTTTTGGTTGTCCTCAGTGGGTGGATTGGTCCTAATTACCTTATCTTTCATAGCATAAGTGGAAATCCTTATTGCTTGTTTGGCTTGGACCTAGGAATTCCAAGGGATAGAACTTGAATTTAGCTCTCAGTTGTGGGTCAGATATGAAAAGATCTCTCTAGACTGTCTAGGTGGACTCCCAGACTGAAAGAAGCCAAACCAAAAGAAGAGACCAGACTTGAACGTGTCCCTGAGGTGCAAACACTGTCTACCTTAGGGACCTGCGCACATTTTCATGCTCTTGCCTTGGTTTCTCCCTTCTTATCCTAAACAGCTAAGTTCAACTTCATAGTCACAAAGTCTGACGCTCCCAAATATAACTTTGTTTCCCTATACTTGAACTTAGGATCATTCTCAAAGAGCCTCTTCTCACGCTGTGATAGAAAACCTAATCTTGCCAATTCCAGGTGATTCTGGTTTAGACCCTATGTCCCTCTGGGTACTAATGATGAGAAGGGAAAATGCCTAAATTAATATTTCAATCCCTAAACAATCTCTGATTCCCTCTTTCTCTTCTTTCCTCTTGCCCAGCAGGAACTTAAGCCGAGGAGTTTGTGTATCATCACACATGTGATGGTGCCGGGGAAGAAGCCTGAGCTCCACAGATTCTCTTCCCCGGGCATCCATCACTGATGTCACTTGTCCCTTCTTTTAGCAAGGCCAGTCTTGAGGACTGCTTGGGAGCTGGGTGAGGTCTTCTGCTGACCAAGCATCCACTTGGCTCTGACCAAAGTGATTTCCCTCTGTGCGTTGCACCTGCTGGCTCTGCTATGGGGTCTACTCTCTTCACTCCTCACCATCCTCTTGACCAGACCAGGACCTCCAAGACTCCTTCCACACCCCTACTTGGGCATGTGGAGAGTTCAGATTTCCTCTTTGTACTGTGGGAGGCAAGGACGACCTGGGGGTGTGGGAGGGGTGACCCAGACCCTCTCTGCTAAACTCACCACCCTGCCTTTTCTGCTCTCCTCTGGCCATCCTATGATGATGTGGGGTATTCTTTAGGACTGTTTCCTCCTACAGTTAGGAAGAGTAATGGGTACAAGGCCCACTGTTTCCAAATCTCCAAGCTCATCCAAAATTTTATTACTACCTCCCTTGTCCACCCAGGTGAGGGCAAAGAGATGAAGGCTACACTAGCATTTCAGTTTTCTTGCTTTCCTGTTCCATTCCCTTCTAGAACGTTTCCCCCAGACCAATAAGAGAAAAGGACCTTATTCTTTCCTATTCTCTGGTTTTCAAAAAAACACCCTAGGTTAGGGCTCATGTGGCAAATCTGGTTGAAGCCTGTTTTTGTGAATGAAGTTACATTGGAACACAGCTAACTCATTTGTCTACTTACTGTCTTTGAACTGCCTGCACAATGGTGGGGTTGAGTCACTGAGATGAGGACTTTGGCCCTTTACAGAAGAGTTTGCTGACCTCTGTTCTAGGCTCTGAATCCTCTAGGTTTGGCACCAGATATTTAAAGCTAAGCTTTTTGAATCCAAAGAAATCTACCCCTTCGCAACTCCCACCCTATTGCTTGGTTCTTGCAACTGAGAACCATGACTTTAAGACTCTTGGAACTCAAAGTCAAGAATGGAACTGTTCTCTTGGGGTTCCTTTGTGTCTTCCCTTCCTTAGCACAGTAAGTCTGGTCTGGTTCTAATGATGAGAAGGGAAAATGCCTCAATTAATATTTCAAGCGGTCCCATGGCACTTTCTCTGTCTTCCTGCTGGTGCTTCTGTGGCTTCATCCCCAGGTAGACATCTGGTTGGGACTGGTGCAGTGCACTTTCCAGCGCCCTATGAAGGTAACGATTTTCCCAGGACAATCGGAGACACTGGCTCCTACTGAGCTGTTTTGGACAGGTTCACCAAATGCAAGAATCATGGGATGTGTGAGCTAGAAAAGATGGCAATGTCTACCATTTTCTTCACACCCTCCCTCCCATCTCCTTCCTCTTTAACAATGAAGACATGAGTTGTGGAGAGTGTAATGAGGAGAAATGAGGGGTGGCCTCATCAAGAGCACACCGCACGAATTGTAGACTTCTTCTCCCGTCTGATGACCTGGTCCTGTGCTGAAAGAGATCCTGAGAGCAGCAAGTCTCCGAGCGTCATGTGTGAGGTCAGTGGAGCCTGGCCTCTAACGTGATGATCTCACTCACGTGACTCCCAGGGGGTTACCTAAACAGCAGAAATTCTCCCAACAGGACAGGACTAGAGATGACCTGGAACCCCGAGTCTCTGGATTCTGTGCTCCTGGGCAGATTTAGGGAAATCTGCCTGTCTTTCTCCTTCAATCTTTTCTCGGTCTCTGGTCTTAGGGAAGGAAAAAGGTGAAAGTCACAGGTGGACTCCACAGCGACCACTGGGGTGAAGGGTTCAAGTAAAGGAGTATTGATTCCAAATGACCACTGGCAACTGTCACATTGTCCCTCCCCAGCCAGCCTTCTCTTTCTTTTCCTTCTTCTCTTGGAAATTGGTTCTTAGATAGCAACCACTGTTGACAGCAGTGCAGGCTATGCTGGCTAAAGGAATACAGTGTGTGAGTAACAGCTAATATTATTAGCACTCGCCATTTCCAGGGCAAATCTGAACACAGCATATGCACCTGGTTAAATTGAGTGGCTCCTCACTGTCCATGGCATCAGCTCTGACTCCCTCACATGGTATATAAAGTCCTTGCCAAGCTCTCCCATCTCATCTTTAGTTATGTCCCCTCCAAATTATCTGTTTCAACCAAGCTTCAGCTTACTGAAGTTTTTTTTTTTTTTTAATCTAAAATGTCTTTCATTTTTTTCAGCCAGGGAGCTTTTGGACAGAACATTTTCTCTGTCTAGAAAACTGCTTCTACCTCCCCAAACTTCCAACACATTGACCCACACCCCAAACTCCTATTTGCCCGATTAATGCCTTCTTATCATTCACATTGCAGTTTAGTCATCACCTCTTCCAGGAAGCCAGCCCTGACTCCTGGGTGCCATGATCCCAGAGAACCCTGTGCTTCTAGGACATGCTCCTTATTATACTATATCATATTATAATTGTCTGTTTACTTCTTTGTGAGCCGCCGTAGACCAGAGCTTTGCCCAGGTGCCTGGCACTTAGAAGGAATTCAGCAAAATATTTGTAGAATAAATGAATGAGCACATGTGTGAAGCAGGTTTTGCTAATCCCATTTGCAGGGCACTTTACATGGCTTTTCCAAAGTCAGCCACATAACAGGGAACAGAGTAGAGATTCAAATGTAGGACAACAAAATCCAAGCCCAGTGCTTTTTACAATGTTTTGTAAGGCCTCACACAAGCCTGGCTGATCGGAAGGTATAAGGGAAATGTGTCCTTCAGATAGGGTGTCATCACCTACATAAGCAATTAGAGAAGAGTCCAGAAGAAAACACACTAACAGGAAATCTTGATTATCGCCAGGGATATGGAGGGTGGGGGAAGACTGTGGGTGTTGTTCAAAGGGGACTCTTTTTTTTAACAAGGAGCATGTATTCATGTATTACTTGTATCGTTAAAAATTAATTTTGAAAAATGAGCACTACCAAAGGATTTTTCTGGACCGCATTCTCCAGGTGATGAATTTTTCCATTAAAGGATTTGGAAATTAGCTTTGATATCTTCCTTTACTGCTTATTCAAAAAAGAAAACAACCAAAATACTTTGCCTCCAATTTTAAAAAAATGCTTAGCATTGCAGTCAGTGCTAAAACTAATTGAATTCAGAAGATGAACTGCGACAACTGAATTGTGACTGTGACTAGACTACTTAATTTGTTGGTTTCTTTCAGTTTATGACTCTTCGTCACAGACGATTTGTCTTTGATGCTCTTTCTCTTTTTGAGTTTATTTCTAGTCATAAAGAATCTGGTCTGTATAATTAAGGGGAGCTGAGAAAATATAATTAGCTAAACATGCAGGAATTAGATGGCAAATCTTCTTCATGACAGAAATGTAGCCCCAGGCCACACTCTTTCTTGGATAAAGACCTTATTCGTTGACTCTCCTGGGGTTGTGAATATGAATTGCTCCATTCCCTGAAGGCATTCCTGTATAGCTCCCTCTGGTGGTTTATCTGTTTAAAACCCACCTGCACAAGCTGCTTCTTCACCCTCCAGCCCCATTCCTGACTCTGGATGTGTGTGTACAAATCCATACTTGTTGACTTAGGAAAGCCTCTAGCAGATGTATATCGGCATGGTAAGATCTAGTTCAAAAGTAAATACTATTTGGACCATTAAGACGAATGCCAGAGGAAGAACTAAAAACAACAGTAGCAGCAACTTCTAAATAAATAAAAAATCCCAGCAGGTGTACACCATGCCTACCTCTAGAAAGGACCAGGTGGTTCTGTGAACATATGAGTCCAGACTTAGGTGCCCTTTGGACAAGCCCCTGGATGACACAGTTGAGTATCTATTTGTACATAAGACAGAGTGATTGCATGCTATGGGACGTAATGGTATCATCATTATGGGTTACAACAGAGAAAGGCTGTTGTGGCCACAAGGATGTGGACAGTTTCATATGTGAGGACATATGTGGATTCTGAAGAGTAAAGTATTTCTGAGTAATTAAGTACTCCTTGGACGTGTTTTGTCAAGTGGTGAATAAGGCTGATCTAAATCAGCAACAGAACACAAGCCAAATGCCCCCAGCAGGCCTGACTGTAATCTGTGGCTTCAAATGGGGCCCCTGTAAGAGCAATACCCATATTTCATTGCCCTATTTGCTGAGTAAAATACTGTAAGGCACAGGGCCTCTGGAGTTGAAGTGTCTGGGTTCAAAGCCAAGACGTTGCTCTGCCCTGCATGTAACCTTGGGAAAGTTGCCCAATCTCTCCATCCTTGGTTTACTCATTTGTCCAGTGCAGTAGTGCCTATTGTATAGGGTGGTGGTGAGGATTAAATGAGTTAGCACAAGTAAGAGCTGAGGACGGGGCTGTGTACATGCGGGCTGAGTAACTGATAACGATTACTATTCATTTTTAACCACACTAGCTGCCTCATCGTTCATGTTGCTGGGTCCCCAGGTTGTGTCCCACATTTGCTCACAGGCAAGTAACATCTGCCATGATCTCTTGGTCCTCCCACGGCCCTGCCCACAGAGCTAGAGAGTATGTTATCACCACCTCCGGGCCACCATCATGCTGCAGTGGACCTCTCCTAGGATGTCTGCTTGACTCACCACCACCTTCTCTCCTCTGGCCCCTATGGTCCTGCTGACCTCTGTGACCCTGGCCCCCTCCGTGGGTGGGTAATTGAGGATTTGTCCTCTGATCCGCCCTGTACGAAGCAGTGTCTGTCCTCTGTGAATCTGAAATTTGGAACAAACAAGCTCAGAAGTTGCCTTTGGTGGAACCAACACATGCTAACAAGAATGTTCTAGAGAGAAGGTTTCATGATGTTATGCAATCCTGAATCCCCAGCCACACTTTCTTCAACTGAGTCAGCTCCTGTTCTTCGCAAGCTGGAAGGTGGATGGCTGCCCCATTTAGAGCATCTTTCCCCTTCTCCACCCTGGTCCTTAGTGAAGACTTGTGCCCCAAAACACAAAGTTCTCTCACACTCCCTTTAAGTGGCAAGCTGCAAATAGCCTGTCTGATGGTTCTTCTCAAGCTGAAAGTAGGTGTTTTGTTTGTAAAGCTGGAGCAGGTGGAAGAGTTATCATTGAAAGAAGAATGGAGAACATTTGTAAAATGAGCAGATCTCCTGTTTTCCACAGCATCGGGCATTTAAAAATGTCACAGATGGTTTCACTAGACGATTACGTACAATGTGCAGAGATCCAGACACACCTGTTTATTTACCTCTTCTCTTGAGCACCACAATTATGGGACAAGTTGAGAGGCAGAATGGTATAAAGAAAAGAACACTGGCTTTGGGGTCCAGGCAAACGCAGGTTCCGAAGCTTGTACCCTAGTGCGTTCTTGTGATCACAAGGGATTTAGCTAACCTCTCTGAGCGTCATTTCCCCTCTCTGTAAAATCAAGATGGCAATATGATACCGCTCAGAACTCCTTAAGTTGCAAGTGATAGAAACTCAACTTGAAGTGCTTCATCCGAAAAGGGACTCTGTTAGCTCATGGAGCCCAGCGAAGGAAAGGCTTCACCTCAGAGCTGGCTGGATTCAAGGACCGGATCACCACCAGGACTGTCAGTTTCTCTTCTTTGCTGACTCTGAAAATTGGTTTCATTTTCTCCTTCTGAAGATGGGCAGCATTCGGTAGCAGGGAACATGCTCTAGACTCAAATATTTCCAGATAAAAACCTTTGTTCTTTGAGCTTCCGTTGAAGACATTTCCAGGGAATTTGATTCCTCAGCCAAGGACCCCTGCCCAGCTTGGACCAATCATGGGGCCAGTGGGAGGAGGTGCTACACTCGGATCAGCCTGGGTCATGTGACAGTCCTGTGGGTGGGTGGTGGCATGGTGGGGCTTCTGAGGAAATCACTAACAGCTGTCCCAATGTGTCCACTTCCTCGCCGTATCTTTATGATGTGAAGGAAGTCACCTAGTAAAGCTCCTGCTCCTGGAATAGCCTCTCTGGTGACAGACCTCCCGGAGGACACTTTGGGAAAAAATGTGGGCATCTTGGCCTCTCTGTTCCTCTGACACTTCAGATTCATTATGTCTAACTCGGCACGCACCTTCCTGACTCGCTGCTCCTGTAGATGGCCCCGCCCCTACGTCTGAAGCTATGCCTACACCGTTGGTATCTCCAGGGTCCTCACAGCCTGGCACTGCTTCTCCTGCAGGCACATGGCTCTCATCCGCACCCTCTTTTCCATTCTGACGGTCATCGCTGTGGTCTGTTACTCACAGCTTCCTCAGCAGCAGCAAGCTCTGATCCTGTCGCTGCTTCAGAAGTAGCTCCCCATCATTTCCCAAATGAGGGAGAGACTCCACAGCTTGGCATCTGAGGACTGCCACACTATCCTGGACAACTTCTAAGCCATCCTTGCAGGTATTGGGTGTTCAGATCCTGCTCCTGTGGGGCAAAACAAACAGAAAAAAAACCCTGTGAGGACCAATGTAAACAAAAGAGCAGGAAGGAGTGGGGCTGGTTGCTAGGCAACCATGCAGCGATGAAAGAAACCTGCACTGAGGCACATGATGTCAGAAGCCAGTGAAATCACCTGCAGTCTTTGATTTATGTTTTAGTTGGAAAGACTCACCAATTTAGGGGGCTACCTTGATGGAATTTTGTGAAGGCATTTGCCTCTGATAATGTGTTGAGGCTCAAGAAAATGTTCCCTCTTTGGTGGTAAAAAAAACCCTATTAACTACTATCGTTTTTATCAAGGAAGGTGGGGCGGCAGTTGGTGAGTATAGAGTGGGAGAGATTTTCTAAGTAGGAAAAACTAAGAATAAAATGAGCATCATTATTCTGCTTTTCAGAGCTAGTTGCTTTATTTCATGATGGTTGCCTAGAAACTGTTTATATGTATTTATAAAGAAATAAATGATAAACTTAGGCCTAGAAATCCAAATGAAAAACATGCCTCTCTCAGCTCTGAGATGCTGTATTTATTCTAGGATGCTAAGAGGCCATGCTTGCCTCATTCTTCTATTTCCAGACTATCTTTTCAAGTTGCTGAAAAAGAAAAGTTATACACACACACACATACACAAACATATGTGTGTGTATGTATATTTATATATATTTTTTATAGGAATTTGAAACAAATCAGAGTTTTTCCTTATTAAGCTGTTTTTCAAAGTTTGCAATGAACCATTATTGCCAACAGGCATTCATTTATTCTTAGAAATGCTTGCAAACACTCCTGGCACCTAAGCATAATTAATATGGAGAGGAGAATGGGAGACACAGTGCAAGAGTGGCTGATAATGCAACTCCTGCTTGTCATCTGCCTTGGCCCGGCTCAGTCGCTCAGGCAGATGAAGGCCAAGGAGATGGGCAGGGACCAGTGAGGCCCCAGATTTGGCATCTGTGCATAAATGACTCATAGGTCAAAACCAGATTTTTTAAGACTTGCTCTGGCTGAAAAAGTCCCAATTTCCCTGTGCCTCACATCCTGTTCTGTTTTCATGGAAAAGAACATCAAAAGAAATGCACGTTGATTGATTTCCCTGGCTTACTTTTTTTTTTTTTTTTTCCTGGTTCTAAGAAATTTCTCTTTTTCCCTGGCATAAACCTGCAGTTAATTTAGTGTTTGAAATGTGAGTTTCTAAAACAAACTCCCATGAATGCTACATAGCCATGTTTGGTTTTGCTGTTCTCTCTAAATCCCCTTCTGGTTTTTGTTAATATTTAGAACAAAAAAGACAGATGGGGAAGGGAGAAGGGATTTTCCAATGTGTTTCCAAAACAGTCACTTCTAGACAAACATCAACAAGGCAAGCTATTCTAATATTGCAGTAACAGCTTTCCAGGCGCCCAAAACAAGTCACAAAAACTTGAAGGAAGATTGCTGACAACAGGATCATTGCCTTTTCCTCCTAGAGAAGTCAGAATTTTCCAAGCTGTCTAAAGGACCATAAGCTTTTCTGTGCCTTTAGAGTTTGCCAAATTTCAATCCTCGTGACATACACGTCAATATTTCCAGAGGAGAAGGGAGGGCCACAGAACTTTAAATATCAAGCTTATGATCAACAACAAAGAAACACTACACTTATTGCATGTGTGAGAACTGCTGCTTTTTTTTTTTTTTTTTGCAGTACGCGGGCCTCTCACTGTTGTGGCCTCTCCCGTTGCGGAGCACAGGCTCTAGACGCGCAGGCTCAGCGGCCACGGCTCACGGGCCCAGCCGCTCCGTGGCATGTGGGATCTTCCCTGACCGGAGCACGAACCTGTGTCCCCTTCATAGGCAGGCGGACTCTCAACCACTGCACCACCAGGGAAGCCCAATGGTGGTGTGTTTAAGCCCCTAACTTTTGAGGAGGTTTATTCTACAGCACTAGATAACTGAAACAGGGGGCCAAGGGGGTTTTCTGGAGGAAGTTCAAATTTAGCTAAGATTTGAAGAATAGGTAGAAGGGGCTGGTGCTCCAGGCGGATGGAACAACATGTGAAGAGCCCAAGAATCATGGCACCGTCAAGAACTGGAAGAAGCCCAGTGTCGCTGGAAAGTAGGGAACCTGGGGGAGAGTAGTCAGTGTGGAGGCTGAAGGGTAGATAAGGGCCAGACAGTACAAGGCTGGTAAGAAGAGACTGTACATGACCCTTCCCTTCATCCTACGTGGTTAACGGAGCAAAATTGAAAATAAGTACTTGGCCAAGAGAGGAAAATTCCAAACTTGGACTTTGCTAGCTATAGCACAGACACAGTGCTGGTTACAAGTAAGGTCTGAAGAGAAAGATAAGATTTATTTATACAAGAAATAACTGTTGAGCACCAGTCACCTTCGTCATGGGAAAAAGAACTCACAATTCATGGCTGCTAAACATAAGTCAGTGACATGCACATAAAAAAGCCAGCCTTACACACACACACACACACACACACACACACACACACCCTCCAAAATCCAGAGGGAGCGTCGTGTCAGGTAAGCCTGTGTCACCTCAGAAAAGTCACTTAATTTCACTGAGATTCATCTGTAATCTTGGAAAAACAACACTCCTTCCATAGATTATTGGGAGTCTTAAGTGAGAAAAATCTATGTAAGACACCTAATAAAATACATGAGAGATGCTAAAAATACGGTAGCAAATTAAAAGAGAAAATCTTGTGTAAATATAGTTCCAAGCAAGGCAAGCCATATTTAGTAACACAGCAGAAGTGGAATTCAACATTTAAGACAACAGCAAAGTGCCCTTCTTTTGCCTCCTTTATTGTATTTATCAGGAAATCTATTTCTGTCAGTGGTTGTAGACCACCATGGAAAAAATTACAGTTTGTGTTGTTAGCAAAGCCTTCTCCTAAACCCTTTCCCACTCTCAATGACATGATAGGGAGTCAATAACATATCTTTTGAGACTGTCTGACACTGTGATGTTCGAATGTGCCACAAGGAATGTAAATGAATGGCACTTGGTGATTATTATGTGCCAGGCACTTTCCATACATGAAGTCATTTTACTTCCCCAGCAATCTCCAGTGATAGGTATTACTCTCCCATTTTGCAGATTTGGAAATCGAGGTTCAGAGAAGTTGCTGTCTTCCCTGACACTAGGTTCTACAACCAGAAAGTGTCAGGCTCCAAACTCACATCCAGGTGTGCCTGACTCCAAAGTCTGTGCTTTCTGCCATAGGCCAAGCCCTTTCTTGTTTGGCATACCTGTGTTTAGATGCACTATGGTTTCTGAAGGGAGCTGTCCCAATTTAAAACTTATGGGATCTCACAAGAGGCCTGCAGTGTCTCTTTAAGGACCACCCTAAGTCAGTGGCAATTTTTTTTTTTTTTTTTTTTTTTTTGCGGTACGCGGGCCTCTCACTGTTGTGGCCTCTCCCGTTGCGGAGCACAGGCTCCGGACACGCAGGCTCAGCGGCCATGGCTCACGGGCTCAGTTGCTCCGCGGGATCTTCCCAGACCAGGGCATGAACCCGTGTCTCCTGCATCGTCAGGCGGATTCTCAACCACTGCGCCACCAGGGAAGCCCGGCAGTTTTTTTTTTAAACAACTGATATATCAGAGGAGAGGAACCCTAGGGAAGCAGATCATTATTTCTTGGGAAGGGGGTCATTCTTGGGCACAATGAGTGAACATGGTTAGCTCGCTGGATGCTGCTCAAGAAAAACACCAAGGTGAGATCTTCCGGCAATGACCATCACCTCACTGTCTGCTTATTTTTAACATTACTAATCTATTTTAAAGCCGTAAAATTGCCTAAGGGTCAATAGAGATGATCTCAAAGGGCCATTTTCGCTCCAGGATTCTATTATCTCACAAGGTCTGCCATATTGGTTTGCTTCAGAAAGGTGGAGATGCCCATGTGCAGAACTCTGATTGCTCTCATCTTGAGTTCAGGCTCATGTATATCTAAGAATGGAGACTCTCTAAGACAGTCTAGGCTAAGTGACTTCTTCCAAGAAAGGAAGGAAATAAACATTTATTAAATTTTGTTTTGTGCCGGGAAATAGGCTAAGAATTTTCCCTTATGTTATTAAGCCTAAATCTGGCAACCCAGTCTATCAAGGCTAAATTTGACCTAAAAGCAGTTTAAGAAAAATTCCATCTTCATCATTGGTACCTATTTGTTATGGAAGAATAGAGGCTGAGATGGGTAGATATCCATTTTTTCATACATCAAAATACTTGACTGGCTTGAGATGTGACATGCAGACAAAACTTGGGAGAATTACAGAAAAGAGCTGGGTCAATAGCAAAGAGAACATTTCAGTGCTATGGTGAGACATCCCAGACACACCCCAGAAAAGGAGGGAATATACAGCCATCACTGAGAGTGGAGAGGGGTGTGAATGGGCTTTTTAGGGACACCAGAAAGGTGGTGAAAGCCAGGATATAGGACAACAGCCAGGAGATGTGACAAAATAATAGGTGTGATCATGAGTACAGCTTTTCTGTCAGGATCCTGAACCACACAGACATCAGTCCATCTCTGTTGTATGAACAGGAAATAATGGCATCATTTGCAGCAACATGGATGCAAATAGAGATTATCATACTAAGCGAAGTCAGCCAGAAAGAGAAATACCATATGATATCACTTATATGTGGAATCTGAAATACGACACAAATGAACATATCTACAAAACAGAAACAGACTCACAGAGATAGAGAACAGACTTGTGGTTGCCAAAGGGGAGGGAAGTGGAGGAGGGAAGGATTGGTAGTTTGGAATTAGCAGGTGAAAACTATTACATATAGGATGGATAAACAACAAGGTCCTATTGTACAGCAGAGGGAACTGTATTCAATATCCTGTGATAAAACATAATGGAAAAGAATATGAAAAAGAACATATATGTAGGGGCTTCCCTGGTGGCGCAGTGGTTGAGAGTCCGCCTGCCGATGCAGGGGACGCGGGTTCGTGCCCCGGTCTGGGAGGATCCCACGTGCCGCGGAGCGGCTGGGCCCGTGAGCCATGGCCGCTGCGCCTGCGCGTCCGGAGCCTGTGCTCCGCAACGGTGAGAGGCCCGCGTACTGCAAAAAAAAAAAAAAAAAAAAAAAGAATATGTATGTATAACTGAGTTGCTTTGCTGTGCAGCAGAAATGAACACAACATTGTAAATCAACTGTACTTCAGTAAAATTAAAAAAAAAATAAAGAATGGCACCAACAGTTTCCTTTCTGAATACTAAGAAGAAATACAAAATTACTGTCAGCAGTGCAAGGGTTAGTCGTATATAATTTAATCCTACAATTAACCCTGAGGTCAGAAGCTAAAGGAAATTAGAACGAAGAGAATCAGCCTCTGGGACGCTTAAGAGGGTTCTTGGCGAGGCAATGACAGTTGCGGGGAGTAGTCAACAGATGGAGCTAGGAGGCTGCTAACCCCTAAGATTTCAGCAGGGAGCAGGGCTTTTGCGCAGGGAGCAGGGCTTTTGCGCAGAGAGCTCGGCTTCCTGCGGTGGCAATCACACTTAATCAAGTCTACACACATCCCACACAATCCTGTTTAATGGGGTCAGAGAAATATGATTTGAGCCCAAGTGAGGCGTGGGCAGCTGACGGCACAGTGATGTGCATGGATCGTGCGTGGGCTCTGACGCAGCCCCAGGACGAAGCCGGCTCTTTTGCTACCTTCAGCCCAGAGGATGTGTGTCACGGAGACCCAGAGGCTGGACCTCAAGGGGTACCCACTTTGGAAATACGGGATCTCTGTCCCTTTCATTTTATTTAATTTACTTACTTAGACTTCTCTCACTTATGAATGATCGCATCTGTCCAGAACCGGCATTTTCCCAAAGAAAATGTTTTTGTCCATAAATGGAAAGAAAAATCAGCTAGAAACGTCCCCATTGTGATGCCTGACATAACCGTAAAACCGGCATGAACGAGGGCCTTGGAGACCAGCCTAAAATCAGTGGCAGGGCTCCTTGGGAGGGGAGGACAGCGGCTCTCCCGTGGTGAGCCGCACCCCTGTGGCAACACAGGGTTTAAGCTCTGTGAAGGTGGGAGCTGACTCTGCCTCATATGACTCATGGTTTTATCTGCTCTACCCCTGGCATCCTGCCCGGCACACAGTAGGTGCTCGATACTTGACTCTTGACTGAATGAACCAACGAATGAATGAATGAAGCTTCCAGGTAGGAAGGCTTCCAGCATACAGATTATTCTTAAATTCTGGCTCTTAAATCCTGTCAGGGACAATGTCCTGGGGAAGTTATGTGACCTCCTCTTGGTCATTACTTCTTCAACAATAATGTGCTGTATTTGTCACTATATTCTCAGTGTCTGAAAAATGATAGGTGCTCAATAAATATTTTGTGGAAATGAGACTCCGTGCCTCAGTTTACTCATCTGTAAAAGGGGTACCATGATATCTACCTAGAAGGATTAAATTTGTTTCCATCTACAATGCTTTTTAATCATACTTCATACTGTTATGAAGATTAAATGAGGTGATATATTTAAAGTTCCTGGCCCATAAGAAGCGTTGAATAAATATATGGTAACTATTAGTTTTGTTGGCAAACATCTCCACTTCCCTCTGTTACCTTACTCCAGGTAACCCTCAAACGTGAACCTGGCTGTCTGCATTCCACCTGTCTTCTCCTACACAGCCTCTATTCATCTTAGTTTGCACTTAGAGCCATTCAAGGGGTGTCCCAACTCTGAAGGCCCTGACCAGAGATCATTATCCACTTTAGCCCAAAGCTGGAGATCTGCCCTTAGCAACACAAGAGAGAGTAACAGCTGCAGTGCTCAGCCAGGAGAAGGCAGCTGGCTTCCTGGGAGCCAGGCCTGTTCCCAACCATCTCCTTAACCCAAGATAGGGCCCAGAGGAAGAACACTGCAGTCTAAGCTTAACCCTAGGTCTCAGGGGCCTCCCTGGTTGGAAAGATACTCCCAAAGCTAATCCTGGCCACAGCCTCCTTGAATTTTACTTTGGGAAAGATACTAATGGGGGCTTCCACCTCAAGATTTGGAAGGCATATACTCAAATCTATAAGAGATATATGATTCTAGAAGCTTCATGGAAGTTCAAAACTTCAGGACCATCTGGAAGCTTCCAAGAGTCAGACTCTAGATGAATGAAGACAATTTTCTTTCCAGGGTGCTTAAAGGCAGCCTGACCTGGAGAATTCTTGATGAGTCACTCAATTCTGTTTCTATAAAACGATGACACAGAGAAAACCCAACAGCAACTCGACTCCTTGAAGCTTGTTCTTCTGTTTGGATGGGAATGGATGAGAAGCATCTTTTAGGGAAGAGACAGTGCTTATGAGACTGCATTTGTGTAGTGTTTTGACAGTTCTTTCAATTTTATATTTATATTGCCTACAACTCTGTCAGTTAAGTGGACCAGGCACTTTTAATCCCATATTACAGATGGGAAAACTGATATTTAGAAGGTCCAGCTGATTTTCCAGACTTGAATTTAATTACAGACAGACCTGAAATTTGTTTCCATCTACGATGTTTTTTAACGGACCATCCATTCTCCCAGCTCCCAGCCGAACTTGGAAGAATCTGAATATCAGTATAATGCCTGCCTCCATGACAGGAAACACATCGATTGTTGTGGTTCAAATCTTTCTTATAACGAAATGTCCTTTCCAAATGTTTTCAGAAAAAGACTCAAATCTTTTTGAATCTCTTCCCTTTCAGCTTCTAATAATTAGTTTCAGATATGTGACCACTATTTCCCATGAATTTGTCTTCTGAAAAATGTATGAAGGAATGTCACCTTAGGAAAATAATTCTCTCTAAAAGATATGTGAAAAGTTGTGGCCTATAATTTGAAACAGTTTGGCCCAAGATTGACTTTTGGGACGGCTGAGGGGCACTTCCCTTCCTAAAATACATTTCTTAAAATTCATACAAATTTACTTACTTGTAAATTGTAAATTACTTCGTTGTAAACTTACTTGTAAACATTGACATACACATGATGAATTTAGCTTTGATTGACTTGATTATTTGATTGGTTTATCAGCTGAGTTATTTTCAAAGTGAGGTTGTAATCACATACTTTTATCCAGAAATAACGCCTCTCACAACGTCAGCTTCTTCACTCTTGTTTCTTAAGAGATTTTTGAGGAAATTGGCAATAGGACAATCCCTTCTGTTGGAATAAGAGTGTGTAAGAGACAGCAGTGGGTATCTGGAAGGTTTATGGGCTTTGGAATTAGACCTAACTTTGACACCAAACTTGATTACTTCGTTCATTCATTTGAAAAATCATCCTATCCTATATGCTGAGCATTGCTATCTAGGCATAAGTGATGATGAATAAAACTCAGGGGTCCTGCCTTGTGGAACTTATAGTCTAACAACTTTTTTCACTGTCCTTACGCAAGTTACAGTACTTCCCTGAGCTCTATTTTAAACCGTAAATTATATAATAATGGATACTAAAACGCTAAAGTGAGGAAAGATGTTTTCTTCACAAGACTGTGGAAAAGTTATTTAAATAGCATGAAGCACCTGGTTCATGGCCACTGGTCAAGTAAATACTGGTGTTTGTCCTACTTAATTAAATCAAGTGCTGCAGCAGAGGGCAGTAGAATCACTGCCGACCTCTGCAGTCTCAGTACAGCCCCTGCAATGTGGGCTTATCCTCACCACGCTGCTCACTCAGACCTCCCTTGCAACTTGGCCATCTCAGTTGGCTTTTTCTTTCTTCTTTTATTTTATTGAAGTGGATTTGATTTACAATGTTGTGTTAATTTCTGCTGTACAGCCAAGTGATTCAGTTATACATACACATACTCTTTTTCATGTTCTTTTCCATTATGGTTTATCACAGGATACTGAATATAGTTCCCTGTGCTGTACTATAGGACCTTGTTGTTTATCCACCTTATATATACCAGTTTGCATCTGCTAACCCCAAACTCCCAATCCTTCCCTCTCCACACCTTCCTCCCCCTTGGCAGCCACAAGTCTGTTCTCTACGTCATTTGGCTTTTCTCACGCTTCATCCTCTTCAGTCTTGGCAGAACACTTTGTGTTACTGACCACAGCTTCCCTAATTCTACTATTTCTCTCCCATCACTCTTCCTGTTTCCCAGCTCCTTTCTCTCCTCCTCCCCCTCCTCCTGTTTTTGAGGACCATCTCCATGCACATGGTGCCCATATCTTTTTCACCGGCTGTGACCTTTCTTTCTTCTGACATCCAGTTCCATCTGTCCACCCCCAGGCATGCCACCAGCTGAACAATTCCAGAACTGATTCTATCATCTTCTCCTCAAAGGGGCCTCCTCTTACCTATTGATTTCTACTTATGAAGTTGAATCTTTTCAGACCCTCCCTGTCCCTCAGTTCCCATAGACAAACAATGATCAATTGCTGATTTGGCCCAGTCTCCTGAATCTGTCCCCTCCTTCTCCTCCCCGTCACCTTTGTGCAACATCTCATACCAGTTACTCAGACTACATCAACAGCCTCCCAAATGGGCTCCTGCTCTGTCTTCCTCCAACCCACCTCACTTATGCTACTAGACTCAACTCTATTCCTAAAGCGCAACTCTGATCACCTTGCTTCCTTGCTCAGACACCATTAATGACTCCCCAGAGCATACAAAGTAACGTCCAGTTTCCTCAGTCTGGCACCTGGACACCTCTTCACAATCTGACTTCCACTAACATTTCTGTTTTAGCTCTTTGGGGCTCTCTTCACCACACTCCTGCAGATTACGTCCAGTGGGGGAGATCAACACTGATCAATGATCACAGGAGCACGCATCTGTAAATTAGGATATGGGCTCTGAATGGCAGAGAGGATGCTATCAAGTCATAAAACTAAAAGCTTGGCTTGGCACATTCAAGGAGCTGACCACAGGTTGGAGAGACATGAACAGAGGGGACAGTGTGGGGTTGTGACTGGAGAAGGGGCAGGGCCAACCACTCAGGGCTTTAGGGAGACCCTGTGGCCGACTTTGTTCTTTGTCCTAATGGCAATGGAGCCATTGAATGGTTTTAAATATTATGGGCAGGATCATAATCTCAGTTTTAAAAGATGATCCTGCGGCAGGTAAGCTCCTCAACAAGGTGGATGTTGCCTTTAGCTCTTGGTGGCCCTCAGTGCCTGGAAATGGTCTTCCATAAGGAGCTGTTAAATGAATACCTGGACAAGAGGAATGAATGCAGACATAAAGGAAGAGGGGGAGATGAAAAAAAGAAGAGGAGGTAGGGAAAGCCAGTTAAATTGACTGGAAAAAGGTGAAAGCCACTTGAGATGTACTTATAAAATAGTGAGATACTTTTACACAAATATTCTAAGTGTGGGCTGCCATTTCCAAGCTGTCACCACAAGTCGGCAGAAACCCTGTTGAAATTTGGCTTTGGAACTGCCTTCAGAGGCTGTTTATCAATTACACACCTCAAATCTCATTGCCTTATTGTCAGATTTGGTAACAAACTTTGCCTATTTTTTCACGTTTTTCTCCATGCCTATATGTTCTTTTAATTTGCCTCCTTCTATTGTTTTCTTGAATTATAAATTATATGCCTTTTATATGGTTTATTTGGATTACAAACTTCTAGAAGACAGAGACTAGATCTTTTAAATACATTTTAATAGGAAAAACAGCTGTTATGGATCTGGATGCCCTACAGGGGCTTTTCCCGTTTACTGCACAGGTAGACGGTGTAGCAGGGAGGCATCAGGGGTTGATGAATTGAAAGGGGGACCAGGATCAGGGCAGGAGAAGGAGTCTTCTGCCTTTTTTCTTTCTCCTTTATCTAGTACACAGGATATTGAACTTAAAATATATGTATATATATACCAATGTGAAGAAATAGCTTTCATAAGGAGAGTATGGTATAGTGGTTCAAGTGTGGGCTCTGAAGTCAGAATGCCTGGGTTTAAATTCAGACTGCATTACTTACTAACTGTGGGGCCTTGGGCAAGTGACTTAATCTCTCCGTGCTTCAGTTTTCTCATCTGTGCAATGGGCTGATAATACCACCTATCTCCTATGGTTAATTAAAGATTAAATATGGAAGGCACTCAGAGCAGGCCTGGTCCATAGGCCTGGCACTCAGCTGTTTACTTCCTCCAATTTTAAGATCCTTTGTTCCATAAGATTTGAAATGACAACTATGAAGTTTGATGCACATTTTTCATTTATTCTTCCACAGAGTTTATTTTGATGGTCCACAGAAGTGTAATTAGCATCATGCAAATATTTTGGTTAGGGCTAAAAGCCGCCTCCAACATTTAGCACAAAGGACAAAACGCTTAAGAATCATCACATTTTGAAAGCTGAATGTGAGACCTCTGTGGGTAAATCCCCTAACAAGTGAGAGATTTTTGAATAAACAATAATTTTGTAGCAAAAACTTATGTAACAGTTGCAGGAAGTATTGAAACAAACAGAGCCTGGGGGTTGGTGTAAGTGAAGGATGTAACCTGGTGGAATAATTTATTATCTGGAACAACTGAAATACTAACTCTATGCATATCCCCTGTATAGGAAATTTAAGGAATGAAAATACTTCCATGTCATCTTGGAACATTTATTGTCACTATGTTTACTTTTCAAAAGTATGTGTGACGTTCGTTAGGCAGCTGTGGTTTTCTGGTATGATATATAGAGATGGTAAAACGTATGTGTATTTATTTGATATTGTCAGAGTTTCCAGTCATTTCCTAGCCTGAGTATGGCAGTGATTTTCCATTTCATCATTGTTTTTATTTAAGAGAATATTTTGAAAGTATTTCAGCACTTTAAGTAAATGATGAGAGAACAAAGAAGACAGAGGAGAGAGAGAGAAAGAGAGTAGGCAAATGAATAAGAGATGGGAAAACAGTAGAGTCACGCGCCAATAAGTGTAAAGATTAAGTAAAAATCTTGCGTATGTCTCTATTGTGAATTTTAGGCCAAATCTTTTCTAATTAAAAACCACCCATGAAGGCATCAAGATGACCTCTGGCCAGAGACTGAATCATCTTTGCATGGCATCAACATGACTCCCTTGTGCAGGTCCTCAGGAAACAGAGCAAACCCCCATTCCTGATCCGAGAAGACAGCCTGGGAACATTTTCCATCCATGTGCATGAGTATCTTGATGTGGAAAGAGATGATACACCCTTCCTCCCTACATGGTTCATTCTGGTTATTCATACTCCTAGAACTGAGAAGTTCATAATATACCCCCTTTTAACTGCTGTTTATAGAAATACACTTGTCAGAGTCCATCAAAGTCATGGACAGTGTAAAGAATGGAGAAAGTGTCCAATGGGGGAGAGTCATAGAAATCACCCAAATGAGGAAATTATAAGTAGATTTTCCATATGACTCTTTTTCTTTAAGGACCTGTTCCATGTATGCAATCCTACTTTTGGGCAACTCCAAAGGAAATGCCCCCTCATCTCTCACATTCACCAAAAATTCAAGCAGGAAGAGATGGATGATCCTTCCACATTGTCCCAATTAATCCTCAGGGATTGTCTTTTTATTTTCTAACTTGGCAAATTAATCAATGTCTGTAGAAAAATAAATTAAAAAGTTGAATCCTTTTCCTTTCCCCTACAGCTTAAGTTGCAGTGGAATAGAATGGTAAAACATATGTTTGTGAAGTGTAGGGCTGTAATGCTGTATTTCTTCTGAAATAAGCAGTATGATAGAGTTTTGGGTTTGCACCATTTTAGAGATGGGTAAAAACAAGACTCAGAGATTTATAGAAGAGTCAGAAACAGCCCATTGCTCTACATTGAAAATCATCCCATTTTGACTGAAATTGCCTGATTCACAGAGAAGAAGCCTCATATTCACTAGGTATAAGAGATGAAGAAGAAGGGAAGAAAGGGGAAGAGGGGAAAAAGAGAAAGGGGGAAAAAAGGAGAAGGAGAAGGGGAAGAAGAAAAAGAAGAACAAAGAACCACATTATTCTTCTCTCAGCTCACTTTTCCCAATTCAAAGTCAGAGCCTGGTAGCTCAGGTAGAAGTGATGTGTGGGGCTAAACCTGTACCCTCTGAGTGCTCGACGACTTAACTGAAGGGTGTTTATACTGAGCTGTCATCATGCTGCAGACCAGACTGTGAGGAAGGGTGGGTTTGATTTAGTCACTGTTTACAGCAGTGAAAACAACTTGAGTGAAATTAAGTCAGACTTATAGTTTGTTGCTTGGTTCTTGGCCAGCAAGGATCATGTGCCTGTCATATTTACTCAGCTCTTACTACTGAGATTGCACAAAAGTTTAGGCAGTGCAGAGTGTTTTAAATTTTTTCTCCAAAGTAATAAACTCTAGACATTCTTAGGTATCAGTATACTTTGGATAGCAGATTTCAAATGTAAGTACAAGAGAAGCACCAGTCAGTTGGTTTTTCAATGAAAAGAAATTTGTGATTAGCAACAGATAAAACTAACGATGCTCGTTGTTTTAAAAAATCTCTTTTCCTTTGGTATTCTGTAGTTTCATTATAGTATGTCTGAGGATGAGTTTATTGTTATTTACACCGTTTGCAAATTGTTGGGCTTCTTGAATCTGCAGATTCATATCTTTCATCAATTTTATAAACTTCTCACCATGATCTATTCAAATAGCCTCTTTCCTATATTTTCTCTGTTTTTTCTATTTTCAACTCCTATTAGCATATGTGGAACACCTCGTTTTGTCCTCCATGTCTCAATGTTTTTGTGTTTTTCATCTCTTTACCTTCCTGGGTTGATGGGCTTTGGGTGATTTCCTCAGATCAATCTTCTAGATCAACAGTTCTCTTTTTTTTCTGTGACTTGTCTGTTGTTAACATGTCCATTGAGTTTTAAAATGAATACATATGTAGTTTTAAAATTTGAAATAATTTTCATTTTAAAATAATTATAGAATTATAAGTTGCAAAAATAGTACAGAGTTCATGTATACCTATGTTCAGCTTCCACCAGTGGTGACCTATTAAATAACCAGAGTGCATTATGAAACCCAAAGAGTTGATTGGCACAATACTATCAACTAAACAACAGATTTTGCAAGTTTTTGCATGTACTCATATTTTAAGGTATTTATGTATAAATCTATGACATTTATCACAACTGTAGATTCATATAACCACCACTGCAGTTAACATACAGCATTGTTCCATCACCACAAAGGAACCCCCCCCATGTTACCTTTATCACACCCCCTCTTCCACCTTCTCTTAACTCTGGACATCCACTGATCTGTTGTCCATCATCTCTATAATTTTGTCATTTTGAGAATTTTCTATAAATGGAACTGTACAGTTTGTAATCCTTTGAGACAGGCTTTTTTTCACTCAGTCTAATGCCTTAGAGATCCATCCAAATTGTTATATGTATCAATAATTTATTTAGAGGGTTCTTTAGATATTCCTGATACAAGTTCCTTGTTAGATATATAATATGCAAATACTTTCACCTCCAACAAGTTTTAGCTTTTATTGCCCTATTTTTTATTTCTAAAAGTTCTATTTGGTTCTATTTTCAAGGTCAGCCTGAACTTTTTTCCAGAGAATTTTATACTTTCTCCTTAAGGCCTTCTTTATTTAGTTAATCCTTTAAGTCCTTTTAAAGATCATTTCTATTCAAGAATTATAATGTTCATAATTCTAATTCTGTCTTCTGTATTGTTTGCTGACTCTTTCTCACATTATTGTTTCCTCATATGTTTCACAGTTTTAGACAATGAACTTGGCCTCATTGGAATTTAATCTCTTGAAATCCCTACAGAGACACATTAAGAGGATGTTCAAGAGAGGCGTTGCTTTTGCTTTTGTAAGGTACTCCAGGAGCATCACCAGCTAAACACTACTTTTTATGCTATTATCTCAATTTAAAGTTTCCTACATCTTTCCCATGGCATGAATTTCAACACCAGATGGTTATGTGGCTATAAATCCTCAGTGATATCTTTTTTTATTTTTTTTAAACTCCTATCCAAAGCTAATGGATTTTTTTAAAAAATATTTTAAAATTCTGCACTGCTTCATCCTGGCTTCATGTTGCAGTTTCAGTTCCAACTTCTTGTCTCTAGGGCTTAAGCCTTTATCTCCTGTTCCTACACAGGGATTAGTATCCAAACCCCTTCCCTGCAGCAGCTGAAGCTTCAAGGCTCAGGTTGACCTTACTGGTTTTCATTTCCCTCATTATTTTTGGTGACTGATGATTTCTCTTACCTTATTGTGAGCTTGTCTCTTAATTTAAAATATATATTTCATTTTAAAATAGTGTATTAATAAATATTTGTTATATTTTATCCAGTATTCCTTGTGTTTAGTAGTGGAAAAGTTTTCAAACTATCTAGACATGTATTTTTCCCTTTAGCTGTTTATAACAAATTTTACAAAACCATGAACTGACTCGTTTAGTTAAATGATGTCAGTATTTATGATGGAGATATAAGGCTTTGTGTGACTTTGTAAATAAATATGCTTTGAGATTGTAATTATGAGGTTCTAGCTCTCAACATAAATGTCACATCTGCAGAGAAAGCTTCCTTGACTAATTCCCAGCTCCAGTCTTTCTACCTCTTTTTATCTCTCGCTCTAGTTTAGTTTCTTCAAAGCACTCACAGTTTCTTATTTTTTTGATTCTTAAGATATATTTATTACAAGTCTTCTCCCCAGTAGGATGTAAGTTCACAAGATTGTGTCAGATCAGAGCAGGATAGAGAATAAGTTTACCTGTCTAAAGATTCACCAAGGTACTAGTGATGTGAACACATGGAATATGACATAGGTGACCAGAGATGCATGAATAGAATGCAATTTCAACAAAGAAAATGGAAATTTAGTAAAAATATATTGTGTGCTATTTGAAGGGAGAATAAACATATTAAAAACAAAAGAAAAAAATTTTAGCAAAATCTGGATGACCATCAGAATCATTTTCATTGAAAATCAATTAACAAAAAAAAATGAAAAAAAACATGATTTTCATCACCTACAGTTTTGCATGTGGATAACTCTTTTTTTAAGTTTTATTTTTATATAAACAACACACTATTTTATAAAACACAATAAGAAGCAACATCTCAGGAAGTGTCTGGTCATTCCCACTAGGGGTGGCACAACACTGCTCCAGCAAGGCTGGAAAAGCTGCCCTCGAGGAGGCAAGTTGCCCAAGCATAGTGGGCAGCAGAACCTTCCCTGGGTTTGCTCTTAGGAGATACAGAATCTAGAAAAATATGTCTGAGGGGAAAAATTTGGCAGCATTTCTCCAGCTCTGGCCAAGGTTAAGGAGATCTGGTCTGGCGCATTTAGTACAAGGATTATTGCTTCACTTCTGCAGCCTGAATGAAAATGCCATTGGGAGCATCCCTTTGATCTGATTTCATATATCAATAGCAGACATTTATCTGATTGAAAATGTGGTTGTCCAGGTGTTCTGCATGGCAAACATGGACTCTTTGATCTCTGAGAAGGATTATCCCTCCTTGTAATTAGTGAGCTGCCTTTCTGGTTTATACATATGTTTCTTTTGAACTTTGTAAGTGGATCGGTCCCAGTCAGCCCTAGTGCAACATCAAGTTTAATGTCTGTCCAGCTGAAGATCAGACTGAAATTTGGTCTGGGCAAGAAACTAGCCTCCAAGACCTATGGTTCCCCAATCCTCATTCCTGGGCTGGCAGCATCAGATGACCCAGGAAGCTTAAAAATATTTATTACTGGCCCCCACATCAGTCTTTCCTGATTCATAGCTGGTGTGAGGTGAGGAGAAGAAAAGGGAATCTGTTTTTAAGAAGGCTTGCTGATGAATCTTATGCAGCAGATTTGGGGAACACTGCCCTAGATCATTTTCTTTTCCATGTGCATCTTTTTCCCCTTGCCCCCAAATAATGACTCTGATTTCAGAGGACGTAATTGAGTTTAAGCAAGCTCCAGTGCTGTAGGCTTAATCATCCCACGGGTAATTGCATTTTGAAATAAGAGCTTGTTAGTGCAAATAAATCTTCACAGCATTAGGGCCTTCTCGTCCTTTGGAGCAAGGAGAAAGGTCAGGTTCAGTTCTAATGTCCTTTCACCCATCCTTCTGCACCCCTCTCCCACATCTGGTGTCTCTTTCCTATTTACACAGGCTGCAAAAATTTATGTTCCAAGGTGCTGTATGCAGCTTTCAGAAACCAGCTGTCTCTGTGCATAATTTCAGTTGGCCCGTGAAGATTCCCTAGGAGACACAGGGTTTCACTCAAGATCTCATGCCTCTCCCAGCCACTCTCTCTGCAGAAAGCATCTACTTCTTTGGAAAATAGAGAAAAAATCAAATTTAGTATGTGGGCCAAAGTGCTGTGACTCAGGATTCTTGTTATTTTGGTTGGGGACAGAGTAGAAGGGATTTTGATATCTTACCTTCTACTAATTGTTATTCAACTAGGAAAAGAGAAAAAGAATTAACAGGGAGTGAAGGGACTGAACAAATAAATATGGCTTTCATGCAGGCAACAGTTGATGCCTTTTTAAAAAAAAATGTATTTTATTGTAATATAGTTGATTTACAATGTTGTGTTAATTTCTCCTGTACAGCAAAGTGATTGAGTTATACATATATATATATATACACACACACACACACACACACATATATATATACATACTTTTTCATATTCTTTTTCATTGTGGTTTATCACAAGATACTGAATATAATTCCCTGTGTCATACAGTAGGACCTTATTTTTAATCCATTCTATATATAATAGTTTGCATCTGCTAATCCCAAACTCCTAATCCATCCCTCCCCCATCCCCTCTCCCTTGGCAACCACAAGTCTGTTCTCTATGTCTGTGAGTCTGTTTCTATTTCGTAGATAGCTTCATTTGGGTCATAGTTTAGATTCCACATGTAAGTGATATTATATGGTATTTGTCTTTCTCTTTCTGACTTATTTCATTTAGTATGATAATCTTTAGGTCCATCCATGTTGCTGCAAATGGCATTATTTCATTCTTTTTTATGGTTGAGTAATATTCCACTGTATATATGTACCACACCTTCTTTATCCATTCACCTGTCAAGGGACATTTAGGTTGTTTCCATGTCTTGGCTATTGTGAATAGCTGATGCCTTTTTTAGAATGGCTGCTATGGAGAATCTTTGTCTCCAAATTAACCTACTTACTGAAATTTACATGCTGGTAGGCTTTAATTCTATCTTGAAAGAAGTGAAGTGGAAAGACTTAAAGAGAAGCATAAATTACTGACAATCCACAGGATCCAAGATCTCTTTCCCCAGGACCAGTGCTAGGATTAGAATGTACAATTCTCATCATTTAATCTATTATCATTTGAAGATGGTAGCAACCCCTGGCTACAGAGTCCAATTCCATTCATTCAATTCTTCAATTTTATTCAATAAATATTTGTTAGTTACCCCATTTGTGTGTAGCATTTCTGAGGATGAATACTGTAAATTTCACAAGAGTTAGGACTATCTTGTGTGTGTCTATTCAATGTCCATTAGGGTGAAGTCTAGGAACTTACATGAGAGCCCACATCACTTAGAGTCACATGGACTTGATGATTAAGTTTAGATGTCTTAACATATTGCAGAACTCCTATACCTTGTGATGGATTGATAACAATTATTTTTCTCTCAATGCCTCTGACAAAGCTGTGGAGGCCACAATGCAATGAGTTGTTAAAGTACTGTACAATTCCCTCACAGAGGAGCTCGCACTGCTATTGAAAGAGGGTCTTGTTCACCTTAGAGAAGCTTTCACCTGAAACCACCTTGCATGAACTTGATAATGCATTTCTCAAATGTTGTCTATTGAACTTTTCAAGATATTTTTCAAGACAGACCTCATGTATTTTCAGTATGGCACCAATTATTTTCTATTTCAGAAAAAAATAGAAGAGTTTAAACATCCCATTAAACAGAGTGTAGAGAGGAGTTGTAAGTGAAGGTTAAAGATGGTATTCCTCTTTTCCTCTTAACTTCAAAACTGTCATGAATAAATGTATAATGATCTATCACTTGGCACTGCATTAAACATATTACAATTATCTGTATCTATACATCTATATCTATTGATAAATTGCCTCTGCCCTCTAACATGTCTCAGTCTGACAAACATGGAAGAAGAGTATTTACAACCCAGCAATATATGTAAGAGTGATATTCAAAATTGTGACAACCATGTGACCAGGACACCTGTCAGTCCAATCACATACTGCTGGGTGCAGGCTTGGATATAATCTTGGAATATATGGACACCAGATGCTGAGATGTGTGGAGATCAAGCTGGGAAAATGAAATGTTCTGGTGCGTCAAAGAGGTCTCCTTGGAAAGAATGGGTTTTGAATTGGGTGGTGCACAATGAGAATATGTTTTGGCAAAGTGCCGAACAAAGATTGTTTCAAACAAGAAGTGGGTGCAGGGCTTCCCTGGTGGCGCAGTGGTTGGGAGTCTGCCTGCCGATGCAGGGGACTCGGGTTCGTTTCCCAATCCGGGAGGATCCCGCATGCTGCGGAGCGGCTGGGCCCGTGAGCCATGGCGGCTGATCCTGCACGTCCGGAGCCTGTGCTCCGCAATGTGAGAGGCCACAGCAGTGAGAGGCCCGCGTGCCGCAAAAAAAAAAAAAAAAAAAAAGGAAGTGGGTGCAGAGGAAGGTTAAAGGGTGGGCAACCAAGGAGTTAAACTAAGGCATCACTAGAATATAAGGAACTGGAGAAAATTGCACTAATTGGATCTTCATTCAGGGAGAGAACTACAAATGTTTGGAAAGACTATTTTGATAAGCTGCTTGGAATGGTGAGAGGAGATTAAGGGCCTGTAAGTATGTTCATGTTCAAATAACAATACCTGGTCTTTGAATCTCCTTTTATTTTGCTGATTAGGTTACTGCTTCTAGTGGTCCTCCTCCCCATTCTTAATCTTTAGCCCAGCCCCTTTGGAGAGCTCAGTTATCTTAGGTAAATTTTGAACAAGTGTCTAAAGAATATTGGTTTGAATATGGGAGGCCATCCAGAGTGCCACACATCTCAGTCTGGCCAAGATGCAGAGCTCGGACTGTATGTGAGGGAGAAGGAGGTGTGTCTGTAGTAGAACTATTTCCACTGAAGAGAGAGATACAATGGGTAGCGTGGCTTGCTAGAGAGAGCACAAAATTTGCAATCAAAGTACCTGGGCTTCAGTCCCAGCTCTGCCGCTAACTACCCATATATCTTAAGTAAGTCAAGAATGTAGATGGTTTTTTATTCATCCTAACGTCATCAGGAGCTAACAGGATGCTACAGGGCCTGGAGACGTGGAATAAATATTTGTTGACTATATGAGCATATGAATGAGTAAATGAATGACTGCTCTGCATTTCGGTTTCTTCGTCTGCAAGATAGTGATAAATACCTTCTTCTTGAAGTAGAGTTCTTTTTCTTTTTTTTTTTTCTCTTTTCTTTTTTCCTTTCTTTCTTCCTTAGATTGAAGGAGAGAATGCATATGTATGTTAGCGCTATGGAAACCATAAAGAATCCTCTAAACTCCAATAGTTTTATAGTCAGTCTAGTGATAAAGGTAGGTCAGGAGGTGTAGAGTCTGCCATGTTAATGTTGAATGTGAGTCTAAGTTGACAGGGATTCTAGAGTTATGCAACCCCTGCTTTGGTATCACAGCTATGAGGACACGTACCCTACATCCCCAAGTGAAGAGCACTGAATCTGTGTATTGGAAAATGCTACAGTTCAGTCTATGTCCTGTGAGTTTTATACTACTCACACAAGAACACTTCACTTCTGGTGACCAAATGTATGGGTGTTTTACCCACACAAAACAATTCTCCATGACATCATCTGAAGGTCCTACAATTTAACTCAATTCTGACACTGTCTTCCTGGAGATAGCATCACATCCCACAGGTTAAGGGCTCAGTGCCACAGGACTGCCCCCACCCCACTTCAGATGCCAGTTGCAAGTCCCAGGCTGTCACCTGTGCTTCTGACCCATTGACTATAATTCAGAAGTGGCCATGCCCCCTCTTTGGGTTTGATTAATTTGCTAGAGCAGCTCACAGATGCTCACTTACTTATATTTGCCAGTTTACCAGGATATGATACAGGATACAAATGAACAGCCAGATGAAGAGTACATAGAACTAGGTCTGGAAGGATCCCAAGAGCAGACACTTCTATCTCCATGGAGCTGGGATATGTTACCCTTCCAGTGTGGATGTATTCATCTACCAGGAAGCTCTCTGAGTCCCACATTACTGGAACTTTTATGGAGGCATCATTGCTAGTCCTTCTCCCGTCTCAAGAAAAGTGGAGGGCAGGGCTGGAAATTTTAACCTTCTAATCATAGCTTGGTCTTTCCCAGCGACCAGCCCTCAATCAGGAGCCATCCAGAGTCGCCTCACTAAAATAAAAGAAACTCCTATCACCCAGGAAATTACAAGGGCTTCAGGAGCTCTGTGTTAGTAACTGGAGGCAGAGATCAATATATATTTTTTCTATTATCTCACAATCTGAAACCATGACCAGTATTTTACTAGTTCATGACAAAATGGGGAAAACAAGGTGCTATAATATATATTTTAATAAATCTACATTTATACAAATTTGAGGACTTTGCTTTTTTTTCTGATATTATGGTCTTCCTTATTTTGGTGTTAAAATATTCTTTTAAGAATAAAATTATGGCAGTAGTAGATATTTATTTTGAATGTCCTTATATATCAAATAATAAGATGGAAATTATCTATCATCACTCCTTTAAATTATCTATCACTCCTTAAATTGTATTCATCCAAAAAGCCCCCAAATTCAGCAACTGCTAACCCAAGAGAGTTCTGGGTGGACACACAGGAACTGGGGGCCCCTGCTTCAGTGCCATTGTCGGATTTTTCAACCCACTAAAGTTTGGCAGTCACAGAAAGAGTTAGAAGTTCCACAGGTCAAAAAAAATAAAATCATGTAAAGCCATTTTGGAATGTTGTTCTAATGAAACAGTAAGATACAAAAAAAATTTTTTTGAGTTTTTGTTGAGATTCTGACATCTCTTATTAACAAAGTAAGAGGCTAAGAAGTCTACACTTAAACCAAATGGACCCACCAGCTGAAATATGAATAAATAAAATTACTTATGACAATTTCAGAGCTGGTTTAATTCACTGGGCAAAATGAGGTGCCTGTTTTAACTTGACTCTGGCATCTTCTATCTCTCTGCCTTTTCCAAGATAACTTTTATTTTATTTTATTTTTAAAAATTTATTTATTTATGTATTTATTTTTGGCTGCGTTGGGTCTTTGTTGCTGTGCGCAGGCTTTCTCTAGTTGCAATGAGTGCAGGCTACTCTTCATTGTGGTGCATGGGCTTCTCATTGTGGTGGCTTCTCTTGCTGTGGAGCACGGGCTCTAGGCACACAGGCTTCAGTAGTTGTGGCTCATGGGCTCTGTAGTTGTGGCGCACGTGGCATGAGGGATCTTCCTGGACCAGGGATCGAACCCTTGTCCCCTGCATTGGCAGGAGGATTCTTAAACACTGCGCCACCAGGGAAGTCCCCAAGATAACTTTTAAAAGACTGGTTTTGACCAAACTGAGTAGGTTTTGGCCAGAGTGGTATCAAATTACATTTTGAATTTGATATCTCAATTAGTCCACAAATCAAGATTGAAGCACAAAAGAGGCTGTCAAGAATTTACAGATGGGCTTCCCTGGTGGTGCAGTGGTTGAGAGTCTGCCTGCCGATGCAGGCGACACGGGTTCGTGCCCCGGTCCGGGAAGATCCCACATGCTGAGGAGCGGCCGGGCCTATGAGCCATGGCCGCTGAGCCCGCGCGTCCGGAGCCTGTGCTCCGCAACGGGAGAGGCCACATAAATGAGAGGCCCGCACACCACACACACACAAAAAAATTTACAGATGGAATTACCTTTTATTGTTCTTAACAGGTTTCAATTAAGTTTAGTATGTGGGTAGAAGTTATAGAAGTATTTGTTTGCAATACTTTCTCTAACCTCTTGTTCTCAAGTCATTTTTAGGCCACTGTATTATTTCCTGCTCTTATGCTTCTTAATTTTTCTCTATGGTGGTTTGTCTCTTTGTGTGCATTCTTTGATTATGAACTCATCCCAAGGAAAGGTTTTTTTGTTTTTATCCCCTCCTGAGGAGGTCCTATGAACCTAGAGCTGCAAATTCTTTACAGAGCAGCTCGACATTTGCATCTACTGAACCCTAGTGTTTTCAATGTTCCTATACTACTCTCATTTTAATTTCTTAGCTTGGGATTCTGGTGCCACACAGATAGAATAGATGTGGATTCTGATGTGCAGGTATGTAGACCTGGATTTTCAACTTTCCTTAATTGACTCTGGCCTCCTTGAAACCCCAGATGGCAAGCTCAAAGCTTTCCTGGGCTGCCTTGTGAATTTTCACTTGTTATTTTTATATGCCCTTTTGTCACCATTGAGCTACCATTTATTAAGTGCTTATCTTGTGACAGATCTTTTGCAGACACCATTTTATAGGGGCCTCTCTACTCTATCCACAAGGCAAATATCCGTGCGCTCTACCCATTTTTTGCACCTCTCCTTATCAATACTTGAAGGGGATGTTTGCTTTAGGCCATTATAACAAAAGTATTTGCTGAGAATAACTGAACTAATAATTATTTTAGAGTTAATGTATGCAACATAACTATTTTATCTATAAATAAATAGTATATTCTGTGACTCTAATATTAACATCCATTCATTTCCCATAGGATTTAGGGAAAACCCATAGTCCAGAGTCACTGGGATCATATGTTAGACTACTTGAGTACAGATTATCCTTTTTTATTTTGGTCTCAGACTATTTCTGGCCCTATTTCCATGACCCATGCTGCTCTACCTAGATCTACTGTGGATACTTAATTTTAGCATCAGAGTGTGTGTGTATTTGATTTGCAGAAGGCTTTCAGTTTTTCTCACTGCAATTGTTCAAAATTTAGGTCCTAAATAGAGCTAAATGACTTGCCATTTTCCAAACTTACCATTCCTCACCACAGCCTTTGTCTTTGTATGTGGAGTTCCTCTACCTGGAATCCCACAGTAACCTTTCTGCCTGACAAACACCTACACGTCTTTCCAGACCAAGTTCAAATGCAGCCTCATTTGTGATGTCCACCCTTAGCCTCCCAACTAATCCACTCTTCCTCTGTGCTCCCAAAGGACCTTTGGCATCATAGTGACTGGATCACCATTATTTGCACACAGGTTTGTTTCTCCCATTAAATATGAGCCCCCTTGAAAGAAGGGAGTGTGTTTATAATTTCTGTATGTTTAGCAAGCAAGAGTTCCTGTCACATAACAGGTGATCAAAAAATGATTGGGGAGTGAATGAATAAAAGTTAAATGCTTTTTACTTCATCAACTGTATTTCTATTCTGGAATTATTTCCATCCTTCTTTTTGCTGTTATATAGATATGTGTAATGTAGGGATGTGTTGATTCCACCACATCAGGGCTAATGAGTTTTACAAGATGTCTAGGAATGCCTTCTACAAAACTACCTTCTGAAACTGTGGTATAGAATTTATCAATCTGGATGAAGATCCCGATTTGTCTGTGTAACAGTCTCATGCTCATGACTCATGGATAAACTCATAAAAATTCACGTGATCCCACCCAGAGGCAAGAGCAGGAGAAAACCACAATGTATCCTATTAAGAGTCTCTGAGTTTTATAAGTGACAAGTGGTTATTCTCTTGCTGTTTTCAAGATTATGCTTTTGTTTTGGATTTCAGTATTTAATGTGATGTATATAATTGTGTCTCTCTTTGCATTTATTTTACTTGGAGTTTACTGAGTTTCCTGAATGTGTAGGTTATTGTGTTTTTAAAATAAATTTGGGTTATTTAAAAAAAAAAAAAAAAAGAGCCTCTGGGTTATACACATTATTCCTGGAAGCACTGGACCCTAGCTGTACTTCCAGTTTATAAATGCCTCATCACATTGAAAATGTTTACAGTTCTAAAACCAAGCCACTGCACATAGCTCTCCAGCTTTCCAGTACATGGGGCACAGCTGAAAAGCTGTCAAAACAGCAGAATGATGGCCTGGAACTCTGCCATCCAGAGGTTTGGGGCATAAAGACAGACTCACAGAAGTAGATTGCTAGACATGGAAGAAAGGCTTGATTTTTTTTTTTTTTTATTGAGGACTCCAAAGAAATTTTATTTATGTGTATTATATTTATCAATATTTACTGTATTTGAAAATTAGAAAAGAACATTAGGGCTTCCCTGGTGGCGCAGTGGTTAAGAGTCCGCCTGCCAATGCAGGGAACACGGGTTCGTGCCCCAGTCCGGGAAGATCCCACATATCGCGGAGCGGCTGGGCCTGTGAGCCATGGCCACTGAGCCTGCGTGTCCGGAGCCTGTGCTCCACAACGGGAGAGGCCACAACAATGAGAGGCCCGCGTACTGCAAAAAAAAAAAAGAAAGAAAAGAACATTAAAAATATTAATTCATTTAAAAGTAACAATAAATCCATTACTGGTTAAAATAACTAATGTATTTTTATGAAAAATAATTACATCTTCTCAAACAAAAAAATTGCTGAGAAGCATGACATTGTTTTACATAGTTGAAAATCTCCTTAATGGTCAGTTTCCTAGAAGAGCAGTTGGACTCTACTACCTACTTCTGCATTCTATCTGCTTGATATCACATGTCATGTAACCCCTGGAAAACTCCACTGTACACTTGTGAGAGAACAAGTGGAAAAGGGAACGTGACTTGGACCCAAACTCTAATTAGAAAATGAAATTGGTTACTCTTTCCTCCCCAGTGAGAGAAAAATAACCCTATTGCCTCAAGGTGCTGACAGTAGAAGGGACTAAGACTATATCATAGTATTGTTATGAAAATGGTTTTGACCTTGCAGATCCCAAAGGGTCTCAGTGACTCCCCAAGATCCCCAGACCACACTTGGAGAATTGCTGCCTTAACTAGATGCAGCCGTACCTGACGCTATCTACTCTTACCAATCTTGTGAACCTACCAATATACGTTTATTTTTTCCCTTAAACTGCTGGAGTTGGGTTTCTGTTACTTGCAACTGAAAGAATTCTAATTAATACACAAATAAACACTTCATGGTTCTTCTTGGTTTAGGAAAAAAATTTAGGGAAGCTTAAGGCAGTCTCACAGATACAGCTTTGAATCTTTTCTCTCTTTGTATTTCCTCCTCCTTCCTTCCAAGGCTTAATTTTTATTTTTGTTTTATAAATTCAGTGAACTGGGCAAAGCAGCAAAAGTCAGGTTCTATCTGGTTTACTTCCAGCAAACCAGAGTTTTGTGGTTCTATTTCTTTTCCAAGATATCTCATCTTGGAGATGGGCTTTCATCTTTATCAGATAAAAGGAATAGAGGCTGACTTGGTGGCACAATTCTTGCGGGTAAGAATGAATCAGGGGACTTCCCTGGTGGCCCAGTGGTAAAGAATCTGCCTTACAATGCAGGGGACGTGGGTTCAATCCCTGGTCAGGGAACTAAGATCCCACATGCTGCGGGGCAACTAAGCCCGTGTGCTACAACTACTGAGCTCACACACCTCAACTAGAGAGACTGCGTGCCACAAACTACAGAGCCTATGCGCTCTGGAATCCAAGTGCCACAACTACAGAGCCCATGCGCCCTGAAGCCTGTGCACCACACTAGAGAAGAGAAAACCTGCACACCACAACTAGAGAGAAGCCCGTGCACTGCAACCAAGAGCCCACGTGCCGCAGCTAGGACCTGATGCAGCCAAAAATAAATTAAATAAATAAATTAATAATAAATCTTTAAAAAAAAAAGACTGAATCAGGATTTATGTTTTCCCTACAGTTATCTTTGTTTTGGATTATTTAATGTTGAATCCACACCTTGGTCATTCATTCCTCCATGGTTCTACCCTCTCTTGATAAGAAGATAGTGAAAAGTGGACAGGCTGTGAGTTATGTTGTTAGTAATACAACATTTTCTACCTTGTTTTCTCTGTCTCTGTCTCTGTCTCTCTCTTTTAGAGGTTGATATTATATTCCCAGTCATTGGGCAGAATTATGATTACAATTATAATTAAACTAGTACCTTGAACAACTTTGCTCTGACAGCCCTCCCACCTCTGATGGCATGCAGCTTGGACAGGGGACTATCTATCTAGAAAGGCATCACAGCCTATGAGATGTTACTGGTTTTGGAGGCAGGAGACTGGATTTGAATCTTGACACTGTGATTTACTGTTTTATGTTTTTGTCTCTCTGAACCGAAGTTATCTAATTTGTGAAGTGGGGCTAATAGAGCATTTAGTTTATGGTAAAAGTAGGCTAGGATAGCACTTCCATGGGGTCAGCAAAGAGCAAGGTGTAGCTGGGGTGTTGCCGAGGTCAATCATCCCCCGAATTCAGTGACTCAGTTAAGAAGGCAGGTCCCGGGGCTTCCCTGGTGGCGCAGTGGTTGAAAGTCCGCCTGCCGATTCAGGGGACGCGGGTTCGTGCCCTGATCCGGGAGGATCCCACATGCCACGGAGCGGCTGGGCGCGTGGGCCATGGCCGCTGGGCCTATGCGTCCAGAGCCTGTGCTCCGCAGCAGGAGGGGCTGCGGCAGTGGCAGGCCTGTGTACTGCAAAAAAAAAAAAAAAGAAGAAGGCTGGTCCCAGAGGGGCGGCCTAACACGTGCTTGAGGAGCACAGAGGTGACTGGGGCTGAGATGTCCCATGAGGCTGGTGGGGCAGGGGGGCAGGGAGGGCCCTTCCTCAGTGGCTACTTAGAAAGCAGGAGGCAGTGATGCACAGGTGTTGAGATAACGGCTCACATTTTGGACCTGCCAGTTTACTATTTGTGTGAATATAGGCAAGTTATTTAACGTTTGTAAGCCTTATTTTCCTCATCTGTGAGTTGAAACAACAAAATCTATTTGTGGAGTTGCTGGGAAGCTTAGAGTAATGGTGTTAATGCATGCCAAGCATTTAGCAATAGATTTGATAGGTAACAAATGCTTAAAAATTGTAGCTTAAAGCAAACAAGTAGCTGGAAGGTAGCATAGTTCAAGGCAATTTGTCCATACCTGCTAGAATCTCTCTCCATAAGAGGACAGATGAGAAGGGAGTAGACTCTCCATCTGTGACAGGTAAGAGCCTACATGTACAACCATGGCACTAGAGGACAAGGTCAGGCGTTGCTCTTAGGGCACCCATGCTGTTGGACAGGATTAGGGAGTGGGTGTTAGGCTTCATCTGGGAATCCTGGGAAACCCGTGGCTCTCATCCTACCTGACATGGTGTCCAGGACCTTGCCATGGAATGCATCCTGCCAGGTGGACTTGTGAAGGCAGCATCTCTCAGGGTGAGCTTCATGTTTAAACCTACAGGGGGGGCTATTGCTGAATGCAGCTTTCGAGAGCCTTCTTAGAGCTTGGGGGACCCAGGAGGCGGCTGACACCTCCCCTAGATACCACTAGATGGATCGCATTGACTGAAAAATGCTGCCTGAGCTCCTTAGCGTGGCATATAAAGCTCTCTATGACTTGACCCCTCCTTGTCCCCTTGGCCCTCCACGTCTTCACACTTGAAGCTTTAGCAATATTCCCATTTATACCCTGCTGATCCCTGCCTCTGTATCTTTGTTCTTCCCAGACCTTCAGGCTGAAATGCTCTTGCTTCGTTTCTTCATCTGCCAATTTTCAACATTCTTCAAGGCTCAGCAGAGACATCACCTTCTCTAGGAGGACTTCCTGGAGTCCAGTGGGATGCAAATAGCAACAATTTATTGATCTCTCTGAGCACTAGTAGTTAGTATTCTATACTTTGGGTCATGTAATACTTAACAACTGTGAGGAAACAGAGCCTCAAAAAGTGTGAGTGGCTTGTTCATGTCTGCCTTAGCCAGTAGGGTGTGTTGGAGCCAGGATTTTAAGCTAGAACTGCTTAAACCCAAAGCTGATACGATGTGCTGCCTCCCTGCCGCGTGCCTTCTTCTATATTCCCACAAACCCCTTTACAATTTCTCTCTAATCACGTGAAATGGGAGCCGTTTGCATCTATGTCAGCTTCCACCAACAGATGGCAATTCCTCCAGGTTTCTCCTGGGTTCTCTGTACCCAGCTCTTAGAGTCAGCCTGACACAGAGTGTTCATTCAGTAAAGGGTAAAGGTATATAAAATGAACCACAAAGTATGAAACATTTTAAACTGGTGATAGAGAGACATGGACTCAGAGAAGTTTTTCCTTCCGCGTGGAATAGAAAATTGTTAACAAGCAAGGTAATTCAACGGGGGAAAAAGTCTTTAAGACAAATGGTGCTAGAATAATTGGATCAATGTATGGAAAAAACAAACTTTAACCCTTATTTTCCACCATACACAAAAGTTAATTCAGCATGGATTATGGATAGCTCTGAACAAAAAAGCTGAAAATATAAAGCTTCTAGAAGAAAACGTAAGAGAATATGTTTGCTACTATGTGTTAGGCAAAGATTTCTTAGACAGGACAAACAAGCACTACATATAAAAGAAAAGAAGTTATATCGGACTTTATAAAAATTAGCCATTTCTTTTCATCCAAAGATACCGTTAAGAAAATGGAGAGATAAGCCACACACTGAGAGAAATATTCACAATACATATGTCTGATAAAGAACCTATATCCAGATACTATCAAGAATTCCTATAATTGAGTAATAAAAAGACAACCCAATAAAAATGGGCAAAAGACTTGACCAGGCACTTCGTAAGAGAAGATATGTGAAAAGCTAATAAGCATACGAAAGATGATCAAGTTCATTGAATGAATTCAAATGAAAACTGCAATGACCACTTCACATCCATGAGAATGGCTAAAATGAAAAAAAAAGAAAATTAAAAACTTCTTATTCTAGGGCTTCCCTGGTGGCGCAGTGGTTGAGAATCCGCCTGCCGATGCAGGAGACACGGGTTCGTGCCCCGGTCCGGGAAGATCCCACATGCCGCGGAGCAACTAAGTCCGTGAGCCATGGCCGCTGAGCCTGCGCGTCCGGAGCCTGTGCTCCGCAAAGGGAGAGGCCACAACAGTGAGAGGCCCGCGTACCGCAAAAAAAAAAAAAAAAAAAAAAATTCTTATTCTAATGTTGGCAAGAATGCAGGGCAAGGAACTGTAACTCTCATACACGCTGGCATAACCATTTTTAAAATTTGTCAATTTCTTATCAATTTAAATATTTACCTATATTACGATCCAGAAATTCCACTCCTGGGTAAATAAAAACCCAAGATTAAAAAAAAAGATAAATAAAAACAAATGTCAACAAAACAGCTTGTGTAAAGAAGCTATATTCATTGTAGCCCCAAATTGAAAACCACCCAGATGACCATCAACAGGAGAATGGAAAAACCATCTGTGGCATATCCATTCAATGCAATACTACTCAACAATAGGAAGGAACAAACTACCAACTCATGCAACAACATGGATAAATCTCAATTACGTTATGTTGACTGAAAGAAGCCAGTCACAGGAGAGTACGTTCTTTGTGATTCTATTTATATGAAATTCTGGTATAAGCCAAACTAATCTACAGGTGGAGAAATCAGAATAGTGGTTGCTACTGTTGGTAGGTTTGGGTTCAAAAGGGCAAGAGAAAACTTTCTTGAGTGATGGGAACGTTCTCTACCTTGACCAGACTGGTGGCTACACAGGCGTATTTATTTGTCAAAACTCAGAGATGCACTCTATAATATATATGTTTAAAAAGAGCATTAGCTCAAAAGAAGAAATAGAACCACTGTGCTTTGTTCAGACCACACTTTAGTACATTTTAAAAACAACAATAAATCAAAGTATGTTCAGATATGGGTCACCAAGGAGGAAGAAGGGTCAGGAAGTGATGATGCAATGAGAAAGGTGAGGAACAGGGGAGATGCAGGCTGGAGAGAAGATAAGTGGGGAGTGTTGTGTCCTTCTATTCATTCATTGGGAGGGCAGTTGTGTGGTTAAATGCGTGTAGTTATTCACTGAAACTCCAGAGGGCATAACCAGGACCAATGGGTAAAAGTTCAAAAAAGGAAAAAGGTTAAAAAGAGGACGATTCTTCTAGATACCAGGCAATGGGGCTGCAGAGCAAAGCAAAACTTGGACAGTCCTCAGGAAGCTGCCATAGAGCCTGGACAAGAGGTGGTAAAGGCCTGGACCACTCATGCTATGGGAAGGAGAGGATGAAAAGGGAGAGTGGATTTGAGAAGTGTCAGGAAGTACAGTTGACGTGACACGTGTGTGTGTATGTGTGTGTGGTATACAAGGGAGAACAATAAATTAAGAATGACTCTCACATTTTGCCTAAGAAGACACTGTTGGTATTAATTAGGTGTCATAAGAGCTTATGAATCATGAAATTGTTTTAAAATGTTAGACCTTAAAATTGTGTGACTGTGTCTGACTAAGCGATTGAAATGGAGTTTTTAAAAAATGTGACTGAGTCACAGAGCTATTGGAAACAGGAACCAGAAGCCAAACTACCCACCTGTCTAACCTTTCGAAGTAACAAGGTCAGCTGGCCATTCAGGCCCCATCGCACCACCCTATTTTCAGTGTCCTGCACTTAATTCTCTGATATTTTGTAGTTTATATTGTCTGTCTCTGTCCACTAGAATATAAGCTTCTTAAGAGCAAGGATGTTGTGGTCTGACTCACTGCTGCATGCCCAGCTCTTAGCACACTGCCTGGCACGGAGGTGCTCAGTCAATACCTAAGGCTTGAAGGGAGGTTTTAGGGAGAGCTTATCTGGTGATGGCTGCCCAGTGGGTGGATATGAAGAACTGCAGAAACACATGCCAGAGTACGCCAGCCATTCGCAGATGCTGTGGAGGGCGTTCCAGATGTTTGTTTCCCTAAGTCTAATGCTCTCCCAATACCTCTGCAGCACTTACCCCTCGTGCCGGCGCAGATCCCGTGAGCCCCACACCTTGCTCCAGCTGTCACTACTCAAACAGCTTCCAGACAGGGCTCCAAGCAGACGAATACTGCAAACACACTTGTCCTTTGCTGCCTGGGTTTCTCTGATGCCAGCATGTGAGACCCTACAGGAACCTGCAGGACACTCATGAGTGTGCAGTTCAGAAATGCGAGCATGATGGGGCCACCCTTAATCAAACGGGGACAGGTATCAATGCACAAATATTTCCCCCTATTGTAATTGGGGCCGGTAGTTCTGAGATGACACATTGCAGGGGGCTCCTCAGGAAGTTCAGGCAAGACCAAGCAGTAGAGTCACCTGGTGCAGCGGCCAACTTGACAACACATGCTTACATTGGCTTTCCCTCTTCCCTGGTTCCGGGCTCCACTCGGCCCTTCTTTGCTCCTCCCTGGGATCAGCTCCCAAATGATAACCGACCTGCACATGTGCATTTGTCTCAGGCTCTGCTTCCTGGGTGACCCAGGCTAAGACAACAATCTAATTTTCATTTCCTCGAATCTGACCGTGCTTTCTGGGTTCAGGAAAACCACCTGTATATAGGTCAGACGCCTCTGGCAACAAGAAGGACCCATTAGGGCTTCCCTAGTGGCGCAGTGGTTGAGCGTCTGCCTGCCGATGCAGGAGACGCGGGTTCGTGCCCCGGTCTGGGAGGATCCCGCGTGCCGCGGAGCGGCTGGGCCCCTGAGCCGTGGCCGCTGAGCCTGAGCGTCCGGAGCCTGTGCTCCGCGACGGGAGAGGCCGCAACAGTGAGAGGCCCTCGTACCGCCAAAAAAAAAAAAAAGAAAAAGAAAAAAAAAAAAGACCTTTAAAAAAGAAGGACCCATTAAAATCCTCCCATGTCCTTGAACTCCCTGGTCCCCTGAAGTTCCGGGTCAAAGTGAGGATGGGCACGTGGTCCTCATGTAAAGGCAGCATTCCAAGGCCTCACCAGTTATGGTCTAATGGGTAGTGGCAAACCCTCCCTGAGAAGAGCAACCAAGGGCAGAAGCCATCTTCAGACGTGAAAGGCGAGCGCGAGGCTGGGTTGGCAGCGGACGGCAAGCACGTGGATGGGCTGGACAAGCAGAGTAGCCAGGAGATTTCTCAACTTCCAATGCAGTTGAAACCAAGGGTGATCCTTAGGCACATCCATTTCACCTGCCTTCGCTAATCAAGGGTTTTGTAAGACTTGCATGTTCTCCAAGTGGAGCATAGCCTAAACAATCAATGTTGGCCTGAATTGTTTTCCAGGAGCTTGGAGTTAGCTGTGCCTAGTTCAGGCAGAGCTAGTTAAGACTGGTTAGGAACACCAACCCTCCAACTGGGCATACACAAGTGTCCACCGGGGGACCTTTTGATGTCAGAGGCCTGAAAACTCCACCCTCAGATGGTGTTAAGTGCCTCCATTTTTGAACGTGCAGAGGTCTGTAGCTTAGTTCCGCCCACGCAGAATGACGATTACCGTACCTTTTTCCAATTACCTTTCCCTGTGTTCCCTCTGCTTCTGTATTTTTCATCCCATGAATACCCAAGCCCCTTGCCTTTGAGGAGGCAGATCTAAGACTTGTTCTCCTGCCTCCTGACTTGGCCACCTTGCAAATAAACCCTCTCTTTGCTGCAAATCTCAGTGTCTCAGCGTTTTTGCTTGCTCCGTGGAGGTTAAAACAAAACTGGTTCGGTAACAGTGCTGCACACCCATGCCAACTGCTGAGATCTTTGAAGGGGGCAGAGAGGCTCTGGGCTGGGGACAGAGGACAAGTAGTAACAGCAAAGTTTCTTCCTCTCTGGTGGGATCTGTATCTCATTCCCTGGCCTTTTAAAAAAAAATTGAGCTAAAATTCACGTAACACAAAATTAACTATTTTAAAGTGTACAATTCAGTGGCATTTAGTACATTCACATGTTGTGCAACGATCACTTCTACCTAGTTCCAAATAATTTATATCACCCTAAAAGGAAATTTTATACACATTAAGCAGTTAGTTCCCATTACCCCGTCCCCTTCCCAGGCCCTGGCTATCATTAATCTGCTTCCTGTCTCTATGGACTTACCATATTCTGGATATTTCATACAAGTGGAATCATACATATGTGTGCCATTTTGTGTCTGGCACATTTTGATTGTCTAGTCATCGTCTGATGGACATTTGAGTTGTTTCCACTTTTTGGCTATTGTGATTAATGCTGCTATGATCATTTGTATACACGTGTGTGGTTTTTTTTGTTTTTTGTTTTTTGTTTTTGTTTTTGCTGTACGCGGGCCTCTCACTGTTGTGGCCTCTCCCGTTGCGGAGCACAGGCTCCGGACGCGCAGGCCCAGCGGCCACGGCCCACGGGCCCAGCCGCTCCGCAGCATGTGGGATCCTCCCGGACCGGGGCACGAACCCGCGTCCCCTGCATCGGCAGGCGGACTCTCAACCACTGCGCCACCAGGGAAGCCCTACACGTGTGTGTTTGAGTCCCTGTGATCGAGTCTTCCAGTGTGTAGCTAGGAGTGGAGTTGCTGCCCATTCATTTTCATGAGGGCTTCTTTCACTAGTGCACCAGTTTGAGTCCCAGAGACTCTATCTGCCAGTTGGTTTCCAGAGGAAATTGATAGCTACTTGACACTAAACATCTGTGAGAGGATTTAAGACGACCACATAACTACAGTCATCCCCAGTATTCATGGAGGACTGGTTCCAGGGCCCCGCCATGCTCAAGTCCCTTATACAAAACGGTATAGTACAGTGAGCCCTCTGGATCTATGGGTTTGGCATCCGTGGATAGGGAGAGCTGACTGTACATCCACTTGGCCAAAGCTGAAGAAGTTGGCTTCTGGGGATGTCTGAGGGAGCTGACCTAAGTGCTTCCCTTGTCTCCCTTTTCTTCACAGCAAGGATCTCAGCCTTACTGTGAACTTACTCGGATGGGTTGGTGAATTTGGCTGTGGGTAAGAGCTGTGCGTGTGTCTGTCTTTGAGCACAAAAGCTGGATTTAGGTACATCTATGAAATCATTTCACAAAAGCAAGCAAGCAGTGTCCCTGTACCCTTATTTCCACATTCCCTTGTGGGAAGTCCTTCAGCTGGGTGACTAGTTATTTATACTGGTTATCACGTAAACATTATCTGGAACAAATTTTGAAAAATAGAAAAACGGGGGGAAAAATAGAAAGGATTTGATACTACGAAGCTTAAGGTCAGTTCTCTGAATGAAAACAAACTACCTGTACTGTGACAATCTGGGTTGGAGTTGAAGGCTTTCTGTTTTCCACGTTGTGAATGCCCTGTAGACTGAATTCAGAAACATCTCACTGTGGCAGTTTTAAGACATTAAGTCACCATTGGCTTTGATTAGTAGCAATTCTAAGAAATGAATACTGTTTTAAACAAGAAATGTCCTGGAGTTCTCTTCTGGCAAGCTGTTCTGTTTTGGAAAGTTAAGCATGTGTCTGAGTATACATGTTAGTGGGGGAAGAATCTGTGGTCAAGATTGAGACAAGAAACGCTAATAGGGACAGACAACGTATTAAAATATTTGAGGCCGGTCAGGTCTCGGTCCCTCACAGCTTGACCTTTTAATTCAATTCAAGAGCTGTTACTTCTGATATGTGTACATGTGTCCAAGTGCCTCTGCAAGAGTGAGGCTTCTCACTTTCTTGCCTTGGTGTCTCTGCTACTCTGAGCCCTCAAAACACGCCCCTCTCAGATTTTGCAGCACGGAGGTCACTGACAAAGGAGTGATTAAACAGAAGAAGGATGGCCAAAGTAGTTAAGTTTCTGTTCATAAGTCTCTGTGGGAAACTTGCACAGGCCCTGCTTTAATTATTTTCTTTCAGAGCCCCAAGGTCACAGGAATAAGACTTTGGGAGCAGCTTGCTATTTTGATTTTAACTCTCCTCTTCATCAGTCTGATAAAGTGTTTTAACTGGTAATGGTTTTCATAAGAAAGCTGAATTTGCATCTTGGGGTTTCATGTGTATTTCAGTAATGTATGCAGAAGGAAAACTGCAAGGAGGTGTGGAGAATTTTAGCATCGATAATTTAGAAAAAAAAAAAAAAGTAGCCAACCTTCCTAGGAAAACTCCAAGTTCTAAGTTCTATGGTTCCAAACAAAGCTTCCTTTCCCATCTCATCTCCACAAAAATAATGTTCCCATAGCACCTAATAGTTACAGCTCCTTCATTTACTTGGCATTGTGCGGTGTAATCCTCTCTCCAATCTTATGATTGGTGTTATAAACTCTGCTTTAAGGATGAAAGAATTGATGCTCAGGAGGAAGCAGAGCATGGTGGTCAGAAGCATGAAATCAAAAGTAAACAGAAATAGGATCGAATCCTGTCTCCACCTCCATCAAGGTACTTGATCTCTCTTTGCTTAGTTTCTACATGTATAAAATGGGGCCAATAAAACCCTAGTAGCTAGATCTTACGGTTGCTGAGGGGATTAAATGAGTGTATACATGCATTTAACTTAGCAGGAACATTCAAAAAAGGGGTCCTTCAGCTCCCTTCTGCCATGACAGGTTTTAAATCCCTGGTTTCTGTTCTTGGAATGGCCTCCCACCTGTTAGTGTCCATTAAAGTGAGGCTATAAAATTGAGCTCATCCAACCACCCACAAGTGTAAGCCATTTCACTGGAAAATTTTCATAAATCTGTTTTCTCTTTGCTGAACTAGAGATAAGAATAGTTTCAATCTCATAGGGATGTCGTGAGGAAAAAGTGAGGTAATAAGCACAGGGCCTAGCACCATGATATTTAGTGTGTTTTATTAACTACTATTATTATTACTAAATTACATACTATTTAAGATCTGTTATTATTTTTACTATCATTTAACCCTTAAAATCTATACTAATTTCCTTGCCCTTCTACCCTTATCAAGGAGAGAAAAAAAATGATCTGTCCCTACTTTTCATAAGAAGAATTTATACAAATAATTATTCTTCAACCATATTTATTTATTTTCCATTTTCAAACTTGACATTGACCTAGCTGTGCCACGTACATTGCAATGCAGGTACTAGAGGGCAAAGCATCCTGGAATGGCATCAGGAGACCTATGTTCTAATCTCCAACAGCACTAATTTACTGTGTGACCTTGGGCAAGTCACTTGACCTTTCTGTGCTTTGGTTTCCTCCTCTGTTAAACAAGAGACTGGCCTGAAGTCTCTTTTGTCACAAAGATTGCATGTTTATGACTCTTCCTGTGTGTAGGTATATGTGAGTATTATCTCTGCATCATAATTATTTTTATTATTTAAAACTGCTTTGTAACTAGCTCATTTAAGCCTTTATTTCTATTTTCCTATGAGATAATGCACAGAGTTCTGCAGGAGGTAAACAGCAGAGACAGAACTAGGAAGTACAGACCTTGGCCTTCAGCCTCTGGTTTAGCTTAGACCTAATATTCCACTATAGAACTCACCAGAGCTGTGGGAAACTAGAAGAGAGTGGTGTGAGGCATACTGTCACCTTTTTCAGTTCTCAAGGATGCTCTTATCATTCTTTTTATCCAAATGTCTCTGCTTTTCTTTGCTTTGGACATTTTTCAAATATATCTAAAAATGTCTCAAAAATATAATCAATAGTTCTTAAAGATATATTTCTTACCTTACACACACGTTTACGAAGGTGAAAAAATTGTTCAATTCTGTCTGGCTCGTAGAGGTATAACATTTGATACCTTCAGTACTTTTAAAATGCTTAAATTTAGAAGCCTCAAAATATTCTTCCCCTGTGACTGAGAGTCCGGATTTCCCTTTTACTACTTCATGCTTAGATTTTTGGAAGCCTGACAACTCTCTCTCATCGTTATGATATTAGCAAAGCCTTAAAAGGTTGACCAGAGGCTTTTTAGATTTGATGGAGTTTGGGGTAAAAGCAGAATTAATAGTTAAGGAAACAAACTGATTCCTCACAAACCATCTTATCCCAAGAGGAATTTTCAGCCTAAACTTCTGACAGAGACATTTTGAATGATTTTGTAATATCTTACAGTTTCCTGGAATGGGCAGCTGCTACACAGATGGGGAGGACCTGTGGGCTCATGGAGATAACATGAATATCTCTGCTGTTGCCAGCCTTGGGCGAGGCTAGTCCTTCTGGAGCCACTGATCAGTCGCATGAATGTAACACTGCCCTCCTCCTAAGGGCTCGGGACAGACTTGTACTGAGCACATTTCCTTCCTTTTCTTAATTTTATGTAATAGTGGTGTTCCCCAAATACAGCACAATACCAACCCTTTGAGGTTGGCTCTGTTGTAACTGGCTCTTTACAGATGAGAAGGCCCGGGCACAGAGCAGTTAGGTGACCAGCCCACGGTACTCAGCTGGACAGCACCAGAGCTGGGACTCAAACCCAAGCAGTCCAGCTCCAGAGCCTGACTCTTACCACTGTAGCTCACTTGAATAGATATATAAGCAGGGAATTATTACAGTAAAATGGGGAGATACACAGCACTCTCAAGATTTACTTATTTCTATTACTTCTAAACAACAATTATTTATTACTGGTCATACATCTGTGAATCTGCTGAGGGTTGGTTGACCTTGACTGGGCTCAGCTGGGTGGCTCTGCTCCATGAGAGACAGCAGCTGACCATCCACTTCTCCCCATGGGAACCAACATTACCAGTTTCTTGGGTATCTTTCCATATATACCTTGTGCACAAACAGGTTAAAAAAAAAAAAAAAAACCCTTTAAACACAGTTGTGGTATATTTTACACACTGTTCTGTATTTTGAAGATGCTTGGTTTTAAAGGAGAATTATGGAAAACAATATGGAGGTTCCTCAAAAAACTAAAAACAGAACTGCCTTATGATGCAACCATCTCAGTTCTGGGTAAATATCCAAAGGAAGTGAAACCAGGATCTCAAAGAGATATCTTTTCTCTTATGTTCATTGCAGCATTGTTTACAATAGCCAAGATACAAAAACAACCTAAACATCCGTCAAACAGTGAACAGATACAGAAAGTATGGTGTATATATATACAATGGAATATTATTCAGCCTTAAAAAAGAAGGGAAATTCTGGGAATTCCCTGGCTGTTCATTGGCTAGGACTCTGCACTTCCACAGCAGGGGGCACGGGTTCGATCCCTGGTTGGGAAACTAAGATCCTATAAGACACGAGGCATGGCCAAAAAAATAAAATGAAGAAGAAGGAAAATTCTATCATTTGTAACAGCATAGATGAACTGAGAGAACATTATGCTAATTAAAATAAGCCAGATGCAGAAATACCAATGCTGCAATGATCTCACTTATATGTGCAATCCAAAAACGTCAAACTCATGGAAATAGAAGAGCAGGGCCTGGGGGGAGGGAGAAATGGGGAGATGGTCAAGGGGAACCAAGTTTCAGTTATCAGATGAATAAGTTCTGGAGATCTAATGTACAATGACATGACTATGCTAAACTATTGGTACTGTATACTTGAAACTTGCTAAGAAGGTAGATCTTGTGTTATCAACAAACAGGCACAAACACACACATACACAACCACCCCCCACCTCTACCACCAAAACAGAGACATGTGTTGTGGCCAGGGGAATTCTAATTCAGGTCTGAAATGGGGCCCTGGATGTGTATTTTTTTTAAGTTCCTCCAGATGATCCTGTTGCTTGAATTAATTTGAGAATCATTTCCTATGGACAACACAGCAAAAATGATCCAAAGCACGAAGTCAGAACAAAATGTTTCTACGTATTAAAAATCTATCTCATAACGAATTAATAATTTAATTAATTAAAAGAAAGGGGAATGATAAGACCGTAACCAGAAGAGAATGAACTCTCTGATGATGGTTGTGCCCTTTTCTTTGATTTTTCTAATCCTGGAGATGCTTGAGCATGTATGGATGTCCAGAGGAGAAAGCCAGGGAAGTAAACTTGGAGAAGGAAGCAGGGGTGGTAGTGCAGAGATGAGAGAACTGGGGGTCAGGCAAGACCCCTGCCATAGGCTAGTTTTGAGATCTAGAGAAAGTTACCTCACTTTCTGTGCCTGTTTTTGCTTCCATTGAATGGGGTAATAACACCTATCTGAGTGGGCTAGTTTGAACATTAGAGTTTAGATAAGAGAAGGAATAGAATGTGTTTAGTCTATGCCAAACCTATAGTCAGCTGCAAATGAGCTGTGGACTTGAACAGACTCCTGTCTGTGCCCCTTTGCCCTACTTGAGCTTGTTATTGGGTAACAGGTAATTATTCATTCTGTGGTACTGAGATTAAAAATCTTATGGGAATTAGTCACCTTTTACTCTTATTTGTTTTTTTCCGTATTGCTTCTGTTCTTCAAAAAGAGTAAAAGGTAAAAATACACATCTGAGGGTTTCACATAGTAGTTGCTGTCAAATATTAATAAATAGAAACCTTAGTTTATAGAGCTGGGAGACCAGAAGAGAGAGCTGTCCTGCCCTGTGACCACAGCAGAGCCCAACAGGAAGAAGTAAACCTCCTCTTTCCTGGCAACGATTCAGCCAATGAAAAGCCATGGACACTTGGTTTACTCTAGCCCTCCCAATTTCCTTTTCCCCTCTATAAAAGTGCTCTCCTGCCCTTGCTTTGAAAGGACTTGCATGCGGCTCACCATAGTTGCGAGCTCCATGTTGCTTTTCTTTTCTCTCTTTTTTTTTTTTTTTTCAATTCTCTGCGGATCCAGAACAAACCCTATTTTGGGCTGGAGAAATAAGTGGTAGGTCAACATTGCAAATTCCAAATCCAAACTTTTGCCATCTATAGCACGATCCTAGTGTTTTGCTCACATTAAAATCATTTCTGTGACTGTTTTAGTTCTTGAGCTTATTTTCAGAAGGTACTGCCTTGGAGCATGGACTTTGCCTCTGACACCTTGGTCAGCAAAGTCGGTCAAAGGTAATATAAGGTGGCAAATAAGGCATGGCTCAAATATTGGGGGAATGAGGGTTTTCAGAATGTCTTGGCTGATCAGAAGATCACATACCCTCTATCCAAGTGTTCTGTATCCTTTGTCAGTCTCTGCCCTGCCCCTGGGCTAGGAAATGTGCTGGTCACACAGCCTGTGGGGAGTGGAGGAATGATCTTTGCCACCATCTCTTATATCCCAGGACAGACATGCAGATATCTGAAAACGCCCAACATGATGCATGTGCTCTCAGGTGCCAGCAGCGCAACCTGAAGTGCAACCATGTCCTCTAAGGCCCAAGGAATGGGAGCTTCAAAAGCCAACTGACAAACAGTAAAGATGTCTAATGGTGACCAAGCATTCGCAGCCCGCCTGGCTTCACCCTCTGGGAGGATGGAGTGTGCACTGAGGCCCTTTTAGCAGAATAACCGAGCCTGTCATATCCAGGAAAATGTTCCTTTGCGTCATTTCCTCTGTGTCTCATTTTAGAGAAGAGAATTGGATTCAACCTTTGTGACCCTCATGTTTTATCCTTACAACCTCTGTTCTAAAGGTATTGCTCATTGCCAATTTAAGAGTTTAGGAGACAGCACTAAGACTTTTTGGGGGGGGGGGGAATACGTCTTAGCAAAAAGTGATGTGACAGTAACACAGCAACAGGTCCAATTGATTAAATTACCCATGAAAATCTCCCACTGGCATCAGGAAGGTATTTGTACCAAACTCAGAGTGGAGTGTGAGTCACTCTGAGTCATGGACATATAACCTCATAGAATTCCTCCGTTTGGGATCACATTACCTGATTAACAAGAAAGGTGTTTTTCTGAGTGTGTCTCTCTCTGACAGCTCCCAATCATCCCAGATGAAAAGATGTAGTCATAGTGTAGATTATCTAAAGCGGCAAATTATTTGAAAACGTATGTGCCCTTTGCTTTCAAACAGTGAGTGCTCTTTTTGGAGGGGTGGGGGCTGTTTGCCGTGTCAGAACAAAGAGCATTCCAGACGGAGGAAATCTCTAGAGCAAATGATCTAAAGTGAGGATGAATTTGGCAAGTATGAGAAATCATAACAGGGTCAATATGGCCACAGTGGAATGGATGAGGGAGAGGATGGACTAGGCAAGGTTGCAAAGGTACGTGAGGGCATGATCCTGCCAGGGTAGGAAGAATGGTTACAGGGGACAAGAAAAAAAAAAACCAGGGAGATGATGATAGAAGTCCAAAATAAGATGCAAGGGATTGGATTAGGGTGGTAGGAGTGGAGATGGAAAGAGGGGAGTGGACTGAGGTAGGATTTGAGATGCAGTTGACAGAACAGGCTATGAATTAGACTGTGGTGGTGGGGGAAAGGGGGCCATGGGGAGGAGAAGAGGGTTGCAAAGAAAAAACAGTCAAAGATAGCTCCTAAAGGCAAGCCTAGGATGCAGGCCTTTTCCTGGGAGGGGTGAGGGAGTACGAATTAAGGGTCTTGTTTTGGCCGTAATAAGTATGGAATGACCACTATGCATCTAAGTGGTGATGTCCTAGAGGAAGTTGGATACCTAAGTGTGGAATTCCTGGAAGAGGTCAAGGCTGGTGAGACTGATTTGGGTGTCATTCGCTTCCAACTTAAAGCTTGGAGACTAGACGGAATCACCTTGGGGGAGGGAAAGAATGTCCCAGCACTGACGGGTGGAGGAAGGCGGGGAGGGGTGTGGTGGATGCCAGGTGGGGAGGCAGAAGCAGCTGTGTTAGGCATGGTAGATGGGTCAGGGAAGATGGTCACAAACAAGTGTCCACTGCATTATGCCACATGCAGATCATCAGTGATCTAGACAAAGGCAAAGGCAGCATATGGAGTGTTTGGTAACAGAAATCCAGCTGAAGAGAGTTGAGTAGACACAATGGAACCAGAAGGTGAAATGGACGAAAGACAGCTCTTTCCAGAAATATTGCATTACCTTGTTATAATTATGATACAAAGGTGTGTTAGTCTCACCCCATTTAAGGATCAGAAAATGGAGACCTAAGATCACAGGTCAGTAAGGATTAGAGTTGGTTTTTGACTCACAGTTTTGAGACAGGAGGGAAGGGGGCAGGGCACATATAGCCATTAAGGACATGACATAAACTGGTTAGAACGGATTAGGCCCAAGATGGCGGAAGATTAACCTTCCAGTGGACCTTGAGCCTCATTGTAATACATTAGCATATGCTAAACGACACACCCACAGGCGCCAGGACAGTTCGGAGGTGAGCCAAAAAGTGGGTGGTGACCCAATTACTGGAAATCCCCACCCCTCCCCCAATTTAGCTAGAATACTCCTCTCACTCATTAGCCTATGAAATTACCCATCCTATAAAAACTAACAACCCCATACCCTGGAGCCTCTTGCTTTCTGAGATGGCCTCCATTCTGTGTATGGAGTGTGGATCTGCCTGAATAAATTGGCTTTTGTAAGGGGGAAGAGCTAAATCAGACTCCACCTTGGATCTGTTTCTTTGACTTTAACCTTTGCTTTTCCGTTGCTTTTGTTATTATAATCATACACAGAATGGCCTGCCTCAGGGAACCCTGCCCCTCTGCCTGAAGGTTAAACTAAAGTGCCTTTGTTCAGCTCACAGAGAGACATTCTGACCCTGCCCCCTGTGAATGCCTGCAGAAGAGAAGAAATCAACACGTCCCCTCCTATTTTGCAGGATAAATGGCCTTTTTTTCCTTTACTTCCTCACCTCCTCTCCCTCTCAGTTCTATAAAAGAAACTGGCATCCAGACCCTGCTAAGACGGTTTTTGGGGGGGGGACCCTAGTCCGCCATCTTCTCCGTCTGCCAGCTTTCCGAATAAAGTCATCTTTCCTTGCCTCACCACTTCATCTCCCGATTTATTGCCCTGTCGTGCGGTTCGTGCGGTGAGCAGAGCAGGCTTGGACTCGGTAACACTTTCACTCTACTTCAGCTCGCTCTTGAATTCCTTCCTACGCGAAGCCAAGGACCCCCACTTGGCGGCCCATCCCAGGGACTCCCCTGAAACCTGGAACGTGACCATCCTTTTGTGCCCCATTTTTTTCCTGCAACAGTTTGCGTTCTTAAGCACAATTCTTTTGCCTCTCACTCCACTTCACTCTCGAATCCCACAGCTCCTGGGGTAAGGATTAACCATATAGGGACGTCGCTAGAGGAAGAAAGAAACCAAGTTAGGGGCAATTTCTCTTTTAAATGGCAGTGACCACAGGCCGTGCTGGGGTGAGTCCCTTCCCCGCCCCTGGCGCCCCTCCCCAGGGATGACATCATCGTGCCCGTACAGGTATAGCCTGCAACTCTAAATCCAGTCTATTTCTCATCTCCTTATCTTAAACAAACTGCCCCAGAGTCTAAAAGGGAACAGCGGCTATGTTCCAGAGAATCAGATTTTGCCTTCTGGAATATAGGCACAGGCCTCAAAACAGCCTAGCAGGGAGAATGATTGAAACCTGAAGGGTCTGGCTTTATATATAGGCTTGAAATGCCACACTTTTTTGCATGGACATACATACACTACCAAATGTAGGGTGGATAGCTAGTGGGAAGCAGCCGCATAGCACAGGGAGAACAGCTCGGTGCTTTGTGACCACCTACAGGGGTGGGATAGGGAGGGTGGGAGGGAGGGAGACGCAAGAGGGAGGGGATATGGGAACATATGCATATGTATAACTGATTCACTTTGTTGTAAAGCAGAAACTAACACACCATTGTAAAGCAATTATACTCCAATAAAGATGTTAACAAATAATAATGATAAGCTATCCCAAAAGAAAGGAGAGAGGGCCTGTCAGAGCGAGGCCCTCAAAGAGGACAAGGAATAAATCTGTGATCAGCACTTTTCTCATTATTCTAGAAAGATTCGCAGATGCTTCTTTCTCTGCACAAACTGTTTCCTAATGTGAGGCTTAGTTTCCTTTCATAAAAGGTGAGCTCGATAACCATGTCAGAGGTGTCTCATTGAAGGGCCTTAACTATACTTACACCCCTACTTCCCTATCGATACTTTTGAGCTTTGAGCTTTTTCGGCTGGCAATAAGATACTGGAATGTCCCCCCTGGGCAGAAACCGTTCCGAGCAAACAGGTATGGCGGGGGATAAGACCTCGAGCAAACAAGTATGGCGGGTGATAAGAATGATTAAGCCAGAGTTTAAAGGTCGCCCTAGCCAACCATAACTCATGTGACTCAACCCCCCCACCACAAAAACACGAAAATGTAAAGTAGGCATCCGACAGCTAACCAATCAAGGAACTAGAGCCAAGACCCCACTCCGGTAAATGTAAAGTAGGCATCCAACAGCTAACCAATCAAGGAACTAGAGCCAAGACCCCACTCCGGTAAATGTAAAGTAGGCATCCAACAGCTAACCAATCAAGGAACTAGAGCCAAGACCCCACTCCGGTAAATGTAAAGTAGGCATCCGACAGCTAACCAATCAAGGAACTAGAGCCAAGTCCCCACTCCGGTCCGGAACAAACAAACCAATGAGAAAAAAACCCTTGATATATCCACACTTTGCATAATGAAAAATGAAAGCTATAAAATGTATGTGATTCCGCTTGGGGGGGGGGGGGTTCCTCTTCGGCCTCCTGCGTGAGGACCAAGGAACCCCGGTGCAACGGCTCCTAATAAACCTCTTGCGTGTTGCAGCGACTCTCGACTCTTGGCGGTTCTTGGGCGAGCTGGGATCCCTCGGAGACCGTTCAGGTCTAACATCATATCCTTGGAATGAGTTTTCTTCAATTAAAAAAAAGGAACAAAGACTCAATATCACGGTTCAGATATGTTTTTCCCCATGCATAGGCTCCTTTTTTGAAACCCAAAGTTACATGGATCCAACAAACTTAGGTTGGTGTGAAGAGCAGGTGCAACTCCCACCTAAATCAAGCGAGCCTCGGAATATAGTTTTACAAGTTCAAGTGTAGAATCCAGCACCATTCCTCCTGGAATGAAGAGCCGTTTACAGTGAGAGTGGCTGCACGTACAAGGCACGCAGCCTCAGGTCGGGCAGGGGAGGCAAACACTTCTGAGCATGATCATGGTGGTACCCCAGTGGCAAGGCCCACAGCCAAGCTTAGAGGACAAAGGCTGTTCCACCAGGTTCCACAAGGTGTGAGGTCTGCTACGGGAGCGATAGCCACCTTTGATCCAAAGCTGCATGCTTTCCCACCGAAACTAGTAACTTAGTCCTCTCCTTGGCAAGGTTATTCTCCCCTCCCCTCCCCTCCTCTCCCCTCCCCCAGATGGCTCTTTTCAGATCAGGAGGCTGATCTGAAAGGGTCCCAGTTCACCCGAGTGGGCTCAGTGCCCTCTCAAGCCTCCACCTGCCAAAAAGCTCAGAGAAAAACCTCAAAGGGCCCAAAGCAGCCTCAGGGCAAGTTACCAGAAGCCACAGACAGAACCTCGGTCTCCTCATTTACTTCTGCAAATAAAGTGGGGCAGCGAGTGCCAGAGGAAGAACTTGAAAGATGTGAACAGGGGTTCCTCTTCTGGGGAGAAAGTGAGGGAGGGAAGGAGGTGAACACCCCAAGAGGCCCTCTCTTTGCAGAGGGTTGGAGTTGGAAGGACCTTCTCGGGAAAAATGGAGGACAACACCTGAGCTAGAGAGAGAGCAGCCTTTGCCCTGCCTCTGTCTGCCCTGAGACCTGCCCAGCCCTCAGTGAAGCACCCGTCCACAGTGGTTCTGCCGGCTTGGCCACGTGGAAGCAGATGTACACCCTCTGCTCATTTGTAGCAGCAAAGACAGAGGTGCCTTCTCGGAGATAAAGAGGAGGGGTCTTGCCACCTTGGAGTGGATTGGGAGGAACACTGGCTGATCTGTGGGTGGGGAAGCCTTGAGCCTCCCTCGTGTGGCCAAGCAGACTCAGGAATGCCCACGGCAGTGAGCCGGAGGGGGACAGCCCAGTGCTGGAGCCTGGACTCTGCAGCCAGGCTGCTCAATGTGAGTTCAGCTCAGCCACTTATGACTGTGACCTTGGACCACCTCTCTGGCCTCGCTGGGCTCATTTGCTCACTGTCAAGAGGGGGATAGGACTACTTCACAGAGTTGGTGAGGACTGAATGAGTTCACACATGGACAGTGCTTAGGAGGCTGGCTGGCAGGAGTGAGCAGGTGCCCTGCGTTTTCTTTTATTGTCTTGATGCTGCACAGCTTGTGCCGTAAGAACTAGATCTTATGCCTGTGGCTGAGGGGTAGGGGCCCCCCCAGGCCACTACTTGGCTCTACCATGGTTCTCCCCTCCCCTCCCATCTCTGGGCCCCTCAGAGAACCATTGGGAATCCCCAGAGCTCAGCAAAACATAGTTTGGAAAGAGCTACCCTGGGTGATCTTTGGTGTCCTTTCTGGTTTAAGGGCCCATGTGTGATTAAGAACTCCATAAAGTGGCTTAGTCCAAACCACCTTCTTTGAAGGGAAAGTGTGTTCTTTGGGTCCCTCATCAAAAAAAGTCACATTCTGCACCAGGCTCAAGCCAAATGGTGTTTTCCAAGCCTCCCGGAGTCCCCATTTAGTCCCCTCCTGACTTGTCCTGAGGCACCTGGACCCCCCATGCCCCAGCTGTCCTGAGCACCGGGCAGGCCTCCCCAACTTCCATTTCTTCTGTCCCTCTCTCACAGCCTGCAGCCACATTGGGTGGGGCTGGTTCAAATGCACCTGCGGGCTCCTTCACCTCTCACCCAGTGTCCCTCAAACGTCGCCTTCCCAATGAGGCGATCCGCTCAGCCTCTACTCCCACCCCCAAAAGAAGGTAATAGCAAAGTCAAGCCCATTTTTTCGTTCAAAGTGGAAGCTTCCCTGACCTTGAAAGAGTGTGGTGATCCTCTTTCCTTTGTGACCATTAAAATGCCTTTGAACCCCTCCAGCATTAACATAAGCGGATTTAGAGCCTCTAATTCAAAACCCACTTAATGGGAGAAAAGACAGGAAAAAGAAACTGCTCCTGATGCGGTTAGGATTTACTCTGAAGCCCACGCGCCCCTCCCAGAGCCATGGCATCTGTTCAGTGATAAGGGTCCTGCATTCTGGCACCTCTCCACGCTGCAGGCTGCATGTGTGACTCACCTGCGGAGACCTGAAAACCACTAATGCCTGGGAATAGGCCTGAGGAAGCCTAGGCGCTAGGGTTTTAAAAACTCCCCCGGTGGGCTTCCCTGGTGGCGCAGTGGTTGAGAATCTGCCTGCCAGTGCAGGGGACACGGGTTCGTGCCCCGGTCTGGGAGGATCCCACATGCCGCGGAGCAACTGGGCCCGTGAGCCACAACTACTGAGCCTGCGCGTCTGGAGCCTGTGCTCCGCGACAAGAGAGGCCGCGACAGTGAGAGGCCCGCGCACCGCGATGAAGAGTGGCCCCCGCTCGCCGCACCTAGAGAGAGCCCTCGCGCAGAAACGAAGACACAACACAGAAAAAAATAATTAAATAAATTAATTACTTTAAAAACAACTCCCCAGGTGATCGATGTGCAGCTAAGATTGAGAAAACACAACCCTAGAGTGATTGAAAGTGCTGACATGACTTTCACAACCAACTGCTCTTTTGAGGTGGGTCCGGGCATTCAGGTTTTTAAACCGCCCCCCCCACAGGTGTTCCTAATGTGCAGCCAAGGCTGAGAGAATCATTGCTGTGACCAGTGGTTCTTAAAGTGGGGTCCCTGGGCTTCCCTGGTGGCGCAGTGGTTGAGAGTCCGCCTGCCGATGCAGGGGACATGGGTTCGTGCCCCGGTCCGGGAAGATCCCACATGCCGCGGAGCGGCCGGGCCGGTGAGCCATGGCCGCTGAGCCTGCGTGTCCGGAGCCTGTGCTCTGCAACGGGAGAGGTCACAGCAGTGAGAGGCCCGCGTACCGCAAAAAAAAAAAAAAAAAAAAAAAAAAAAGTGGGGTCCCTAGATGAGCAGCAACAGCCCACTTGGGAACTTGTTGAAAATGCAAATCCTGGGCTTCCCTGGTGGCGCAGTGGTTGAAAGTCCGTCTGCCGATGCAGGGGACACGGGTTTGTGCCCCGGTCCGGGAGGATCCCACATGTCGCGGAGCGGCTGGGCCCGTGAGCCATGGCCGCTGAGCCTGCGCGTCCGGAGCCTGTGCTCCCCAACTGGAGAGGCCACAACAGTGAGAGGCCTGCGTACCGATAAAAAAAAAAAGCAAATCCTCAGGGGACTGGATCAGACTTCGATCTGTGGTGTTAATAACACAGGTTTAGCAGGGGAGACATACCATACATATTTACAAATTGCAATGCTTTCTCATCTATGATTTTCTATAAATAAAAAATAATAGGGGGGCTCCATCGAGATTCCCCCTTCTTCCTTTTCTAGAGCAGGAACCACTGCTTTTTTAAGTAAATAGACATGTAGACGGCTTCTGGGAAAAGCCATGATAAATCATGTGTTGCAGGTGAAGGAATGTTTGTCAGAGCACAGATTTGCGGCCCACCCATAGGCAATTAATTGACCCGGAGGAGAAAAAAGAGAGGAGAAAATGCGTAAATGCAGAGGGCTGTGAATTTTGAGTGGGTTTCGTGCTTGTACCATTTTCCAATTCTGGAACTTTTCACCTGCCAAGCCTGTCTAAACATTGGAGCACATCTGGCATTTTTAAGTTTTTAGCATCAAACTAATTTTCTTGGAGCCCAAGCCAGACTCTTCTGGTAACTAAGTAACAATTCCAAACTGTGAGTAACAAGAGATTCAAGTCAATGTGTAAAATCCTGCTTTTGGTCTGTCCTTTGCGTTATTACCTTTACAGACTCCAGCGTAAAAGCTGGAGGGGGAAAATGAGGGAGGAAGAAGATACAGAGCGTACCCATGGGAAAAAATTCAGGCAACCCCGTACACTAAAGGGCAAGCTGACCTGGAGCCCACCTCTGTGAGGGGAGGGCAGGGGGTGAAGGCGCCTGAAGTTCTGCACACAGCCCCCTGCCCCCTCCTCCCTTTATGTGATACATACATTAAGAGAACAAATCCCAAGCGGCTTTCAGGATATAACAGACTAAACTGTTAAGACGCGTCCCAAATCTCATGTTTCACAAAATCACAATTAAAGCAAAAAATGATGTTGACAACCCGTTAGGGATATGAACATCTCCTTGAAGGACACTGTTCAGACATTCTACAAAACAAAGCCTCTTAAAGGAATTCTGGCACAAGGAGTTTGTGTTCTGCGGATGGAATGCGCCTGGAGAACAATCCTTGAGCCCCTTGGATGTGTGGGGCTCCCTGATCATCAGTGAAGAGACTGAGCTAAGAGGAGGAGGCAGCGGAGCCCAGGTGTCATCAGAGGCTCAGCTGTCTTCGCAGAGAGGCTCCTGCATCCCATGATGGCGGGGAAACATGAGTCCCCTGAGGAATTCCTTAAAATGTAGGTTCCTCAGCTCCCATTCAGGAGGCCTAGGGTAGGACCTGAACATCCAGGTCTAAACAAATTTGCACCTGATGCTAATGTGAATAGTTTTTTTTTTTGGCTGCGCCAGGCAGGATTTTAGGTCCTTGGCCAAGGATTGAACCCATGCCCTCTGCATTGGAAAGGCAGAATCTTAACCCCTGGACCACCAGGGAAGTCCTGATGCTAATAGTTTGAAGACATCCCTCTGAGAAGCATTCTACAGAATTGGCTCCAGAGGATTACCTGATTTACTGGCATTTTGTTGTTGGTTTCCAGCCAGGCCAGCAGGGTATAAAATTGGAGAACCAATATGTACCATCATCATCTTCATCACCAGCTGGTCCTAGCCTTTATTTCTCTCTGTGGAAGGGCTTTACTCCAGCTTCCTGGAACGCCGAGGAGGGTGCCCTCATCTAGCCAAGATGTCTGCATGTCTGTGCTCCAGCTCTGCTCCCTGCAGAGACCTAGCCCAAGGCCACTTGCAAGCCATCACAGGCACGGTGTCAGGGCACGAGTGACCCCAGCCTCCCACACTGGTGCTGACGCCCCTTTGATGTTGGAGCCCCGCTAAATCTTTCCATTTTCACTGGTGACTCTGCTGTGCCCAGGGCCAAAGGCCCTGGCACGAAGCATGCCAGCCCTAAAGCGGCAAGGCCCAGTGGAAGGAGGGCACTGCAGGAGCTGGAGATCCTTTCATCCACCTTTGTGACACTGACCCAGGGTGGGAACGCTGGGTCCTTAGACTCTTTAATCAACAGACATTGATAAGAGGCCAGAAGAGAAATTCAGGCAAGGCTTTACAGGGACTCATACTTCAGTACAAGGGAGAGAGAACAAGCAACGTGCCCATGCTTGATCCCGGGGCGGTGGGGGAGGAAAGAGCTGGTTCCTTAAATGGGGTGGTTGGGGGGGTGTCCTCCGGAGGGCTGGCTTAGATGGTCTGCTCACCCCTTTGGTGGTGCTGTGTGCAGGGATCACGGGTAATACCCTGCTTTTAATCCCAGCACCTCAGAAGTGGCAGTAGGACTTTGGCCTTTTTTGTATCTTATTGTTCCTAATTTGCCCCAGCTGCACATGCGTGCCGCTATTTTTCGTCCCTTCTAGTTTCTTTGTATTCTGGTACTCGAGGGGACGGTTGTCCAGGTGCAAGCACTGCAGCAAAGGGTCCCAGGTCCCAGCCTGGCTCACTGGGAGCCTCAAGGGGAGCAGAGGCAGGAAGAACCCCAGGCTGGCCTCTCGTGCCAGTCGCCCCAAAGGGATGGGGGCGGAGCCATCCTAAGGAGGCTTTGCTTTGGCAAAGAGGTTACACGAAGGGGAGGCCAGACCTTGGCCTGGAATGTTCCTGTTGATGCAAAGAGGATTTGCTCTGCCTTTATGAAGGGAAAGGATGCAGGGCTAGTGAGGCCAGCGACACTGAGCATGTGCTCTTGCTGGACACTGTTCCCCGTTACTGCATTTCACTGTCAGCGGGGGACGGAGCCTCATTGCTCTGCATCCTTGCCAACAGCTGGTATTGTTAGTCTTTCTCATCTTTGCCAATCTGGTGGGTATAAAATGCAGGTTGTATTTAGTATTTCTCTGATTGCTAATTAGGTTGAGTTCTTTTTGGAGTTTGTGTCATGTTTCCCTCTCTGAAATAATGTCCTGCTTTTACTAGTAGCTTATCCTGGCTTTGATGATCTCTGACGTTTGGTGTTCTCTGGGCCAGTCCAGGAGAAAAGAGAGAGGGGAGGAGTGAAAATGTTTCTAGACTTCAAGGAGAGAGAAAATTGGAAATAGTCTTCTGTTCTGAGGGAAGAGGCTCCAGCTACATGATGATGGCAGGGCCGGAAGGAGGCCTCTGCCATGAGACTGGCTTGGGTAGATTTGACCCAGGACTTTAGGGAAAGTGATGCCTGGTGCCCAACCAGGTTCCTTGTTTAATGATGTAATTTTGTTAGGGAACGATTGACTGAAACCGCCCACCCTGGCCAGGCAGGATAATAACTGCTTGCGTGAGTTATCTCACAACAGGAAGTCCCAATAAGGAACACGGAAATGACAAGCTACCGCCAACTGGAAGAATTCGGGAGGGGCAAAAAGAGGGAGGAGACACCAGCCCATAATATGTCCTGCCAACCTCCCAGAAATCCTCACACTTGAATCCATCTTGGCTGAGAGATGCGGGCACCACCAAGAAGGACCTGAGTCAGACCAAATATGGACACAAGCAAGATGATTGGCCAGAGGCAACCCAGAAAGCTAACCCCATCACCATAAAACCCGAGACTGCGAGCCATGTGACAGAGCAGTTCTCCTGGGTTCCCCTACCCTGCTGCTCTCTGCCCGGGTGCCCCTTCCCAATAAAGTCTTTTGCTTTGTCAGTATGCGTGTCTCCTTGGACATTTCATTTCCGAGTGTTAGGAGCCCTCTCTCAGGCCCTGGAAGGGGTTCCCCATCCGGTAACAATTCCATCATTACAGAAGCCTTCAGCAAGCATCATGAACATATGCTGCAAAGAAGCTAGTGTGGCATGGAGAGGTAGTAGATTGGTCAGAGGCAGTATGAGAAAAAAACAGAGCAGAATTTTGGTACAAGTCATGACAGGACCCTGGCAGGATGTGTTAGCAGCACTACCCCTTGGAGCTATCAGCACTATTTGGGAGTGTATCCTACTGTCAAGACAGAGCTGGGGCCTGATACTAAAGGAAAGAGCAACCCAGGTGGCCTAGAATACAGGGGACATGCAGTTACATCAGGGAAAGGTGAGGGCCAGAAACACTTAATTCTTTGAATCACCCTCCCCCATGCCTTACTGGATCAAGCTTGCCTTTTTCTCTTCCTGTAGGAGCAGATCCTTTCTCAGGCGGACCTCTGTCCCTCAGGCAGCCCAGCTCATATTTTCTAGGCAGGCCTGGACATGTCTGAGTCCCAGCAATGAACCATCTTAGAAAGATGTAGGATGCTCACTATAGGTTTTACTTTGGTTTTATTATATGCCCCCACTTTTTAAAATTGAGGCAGAATTAACATAATATAAAATTAAACTTTTTGAAGTATGCGGTTCAGTAGCATTTAGTACATTCACAATGTTGTGCAACAATCACCACTGTCTAGTTTTAAAACATTTTTTTTCCTTTGAAGTAGACTATATTTTTTAGAGTACTTTTAGGTTCACAGCAAAATTGAGCAGAAAATAGAGTTCCCATATACCTCCTGCCCCCTCGCCACGCACTGCTTTCTCCACTTATCAGCATCCTGCACAAGAGTAACATATTTGTTGAAATCCATGAACCTACACTGACACATCATAATCACCCAAAGTCCACAGTTTACATTAGGGTTCACTCTTGGTGTTGTACATTCTGTTTTAACAAATGTACAATGACATGTATCCACCATTATAGTGTCACACAGTATAATTTCACTGCCCTAAAAATCCTCTGTGTTGGGCTTCCCTGGTGGCACAGTGGTTGAGAATCTGCCTGCCGATGCAGGGGACACGGGTTTGTGACCCGGTCCGGGAAGATCCCACATGCTGCGGAGCAGCTGGCACCGTGAGCCATGGCCGCTGAGCCTGCGCGTCCGGAGCCTGTGCTCCGCAACGGGAGAGGCCACAACAGTGAGAGGTCCAAGTACCGCAAAAAAAAAAAAAAAGATATTTGAGGGCTTCCCTGGTGGTGCAGTGGCCGAGAGTCCGCCTGCCGATGCAGGGCACACGGGTTCGTGCCCCGGTCCGGGAAGATCCCACATGCCGCGGAGCGGCTGGGCCCGTGAGCCACGGCCGCTGAGCCTGCGCGTCCGGAGCCTGTGCTCCGCAACGGGAGAGGCCACAACAGTGAGAGACCCGCGTACTGCAAAAAAAAAAAAAAAAAAAAAATCCTCTGTGTGCCACCTATTGATCCTTCCCTTCCCCGTGTTAAATGATAAACTGAGGCATATTAAAATTTTTCAGAGTTTATCTGAGCAAAAATTGGTTCAAGTGGAGCAGCGCCAAACTGGAAGTGGTGAGGACCCCTCCTCAGGCAGGAACTGGGGAAATACTTACACAGAGAAAGTGTGAAGCAAAGAAAGAAAATTATTTGACAAGCTGTAGCTTAAAGTCTAGTGGGCTATTTGTGATTGGTTGTCCTTAAGTTTCAATTTCCTAACCTTGAAGCATTTACAGGCTTAGATTTTGGTTGTTGGCTTACATAGACCTCCTTCTCCATTAGAGCCACCTCAGTCTAATGGCCTCCTTGTGTAACTGACTTAACACCCCCCAACTTCTGGCAGCCACTTGTATTTTTACTGTCTCCATAGATTTTCCTTTTCTGGGATGTCAATGTCATATACATAGATCATACAGTAGGTAGCCACCTCAGATTAGCTGAATCTTTCTTTTTAGTGCAGAATAATATTCTATTGTCTGACGCACCACGGTTGATTTATTCATTGAGAAACTGACTATACAAATGGACAATGACCCCATATAAAAATAAAACTTTGACCCACAGCCTACAGTAACCTGCCCAGGAAACCAACCTCTTTATCTGCAATAAGCAACCCATGAAGCCAGCCTGGTATAAGTCAGACTTGAGGAAGCCAGATTGCTGTCTCCAGTCACAATCCAGGAAGTTAAACAATAACTTCTGTAATAATCTGCCAGGACTTGATTTATAACTGACAGCTTCCAAATTAGGACCAACCAGAGAAAGCCAAATACATCCCCTAACCAGTCACCTAGGATGCCCCATTTCTAGTTAGCCCTCTAGAGCTTCCCCATGCCAACAGCCTCCAATCAGGGCATACCTGAAGCCTCCCCCTTTTTTCCACCTGTAAAGCTATCCCACTCCTCTGTCTGCCTTTGAGTCTCTGTCAAATGTGAGTGGGAGATTAGCTCAAGATGGCTGAATAGAAGGGGGCAAGCTCGCATCCTTCTTATAAAAACACCAAAATCACAACTAACTGCTGGACAACCATTGACAATAAAATGCTGGAACCTACCAAAACAGGATACACTATATCCAAAGATAAAGAGGAAGCCACAGCGAGATGGTAGGAGGGGCACAATTGTGATAAACTCAAATCCCATACCCACTGGGTGGGTGACCCACAAACTGGAAAACAATTATATCACAGAAGTATCCCACAGGAGTGAAAATTCTGACCCCACCTCAGGCTTCCCAACCTGGGAGTCCAGCAATGGGAGGAAGAGTCCCCAGAGAATCTAAGTTTGAAGATCAGTGGGGTTTGATCATAGGACTGGGGGAAACAGAGACTCCACTCTTGGGGGAAACAGAGACTCCACTCTTGGAGAGCACACACAAAATCTCATGTGCACCAGGACCCAGGGGAAAAAAGCAGTGACCAATAAGTGACTGGGCTAGACCTACCTGCTGGTATTGGAGGGTTTCCTGTGGAGGCAGGGGGTGACTGGGGCTCACTATGGGGACAAGGACACTGGCAGCAGCAGTTCTGGGAAGTACCCATTGGCGTGAGCGCTCCCAGAGGCTGCCATTAGTCCCACCAAACAGTCTGTAAGCTCCAGTGCTGGGTCACCTCAGGCTAAACCACCACCGACAAGGTGGGAACACAGCCCCACCCATCAGCAGACAAGCAGGTTAAAGTTTTCCTGAGCATGGCCCTTCCCACCAGAGGGACAAGACCTTCCTCCACCCACCACCAGTCCCTCCCATCAGGAAGCTTGCACAAGTCTCTTAGATAGCCTCATTCACAAGAGGACAGACAGCAAAAGCAAGAACTACAATCCTGCAGCCTGCAGAACGGAAACCACAATCACAGAAATTTAGAAGAAATGAAACGGCAGAGGTAGATGTCCCAGATGAAGGAACAAGATAAAACCCTAGAAAAACAGCTAAGTGAAGTGGAGACACGCAACCTTCTGGAAAAAAAATTCAGAATAATGATAGTGAAGATGAATCAGGATCTCGGAACAAGAATGGAGGTAAGGATCGAGAAGATGCAAGAAATGTTTAACAAAGACCTAGAAGAACTAAAGAACAAACAAACAGAGATGAACAATACAATAACTGAAATGAAAAATACACTAGAAGGAATCATTGGCAGAATAACTGAGGCAGAAGAACGGATAAGTGACCTGGAAGACAGAATGGTGGAAATCACTGACGTGGAACAGAATAAAGAAAAAAAAATGAAAAGAAATGAAGACAGTCTAAGAGGCCTCCGGGACAACATTAAATGTACCATTATTCTCATTACAGGGGTCCCAATTAGGAGAAGAGCAAGAGAAAGGACCTGAGAAAATATTTGAAGAGAATATAGTTGAAAACTTCTTTAACATGGGAAAGGAAATAGCCACCCAAGTCCAGGAAATGCAGAGAGTCCCAGGCAGGATAAACCCAAGGAGGAACATGCCAAGACATAGTTATCAAATTAACAAAAATTAATGACAAAGAAAAAATATTAAAAGCAGCGAGGGAAAAATGACAAATAACATACAAGGGAACTCCCATAAGGTTAACTTCATAATAATCAACTATTTGTTTCATGGATCATGCATCTGGTGTTGTATCTAACAAATCATCACCATAGTCCAAGTCATCAATAGACTTAGAACTATATCCTTTATGTATTTTTACATACAATTTTCATATGTCCACACCTGAGCAGCATATGAGTAGCAGCTTATTCTTTCATCGGTGGTGGAGAATCTGCCTGAAGCACTTTGTTTCTTTATGCTCCTGTTCTTGTTTTATCTATTTCTATTTGAGTCTAGATCTTGGATTCCTGTGATATGTGGCCTTCATTAGAGAAAAGTGAATTAAAATTGAGCACGTAGGGCTTTATGGTAGAGGTTCCTGTTGAGCGTCAGGGTGACATGAGGGTTGAGGCAGGAGGTTCAGTAAGCTGTCTTCACATTTCTGTAGAGGAGAGGGAACCTCCATTCTATTCTCCAGAGGACAGACTTCTGGAATAATGCTTCTGGTCCCTCTCTTAACCTCTCCATCCTCCTCCTGTGGGGAGAGTGATTTATCTGGTTGCTGAGATGACTAGAGTTTGACGTCCATTGGTCCCTGGATCTGCATGTTCTCTGTTGGGCAAGGTTAGTGGGTTAAAGGCAGACTTGAGGTTCCCCCCTTCTGCTCATCTCACAGTCTCCTAGACTCACAAGTGTAAGGCCAGGCCTAATGCTCCACGCTGCTTTCCTGTGCCCAGTACCCCAGGTTTGATTTGGAGGAATGGGGTCAAACCACTATGTTTTCCAAAGGTCTAATCATGCTCTCCAATCAGCTTGGCTATCTAGAAAGTGGATGTTTTGCTCCCTATATAACTCCTGTTTACTTCTCAATGGATTCAGAATCTGGAGGGCAGAAGGGAGAAGGCTATGTTTAATTCACACCTCAGAATCCCCCCTTCAACAGACCTGGAGTGGTCCTCAGTCAGCCACCACCACCTCAAGGCCTCCTCCATGGCGAGTTGTGATGAAAGCCTTCCCCCATCTCTCCTAACTTCTTACTTCTTTTCCACTCAAGTCCATCCATGATGTAGGCAATCATAAGACTTCGGTTTGCTTTTTATCTGGAAAAGTTTGGATATTCTTGATTTGATACACTGAAGTTGAAAGATAAGCACTTCTTGGCACCTCATTTTCCTCATACGTGAGCCCTGTCTCATGGGATTGTTGTGAGGATTAAATCAGATAATGCATATGAACTGATGAGCACAATGCCTATCCCAGTGCTATAATAGTAGATGCTCCATAAATAACAGCTGCTATTAATGCTGCTGTTGTTATTATTATTAATTATTATTCAGACTCTTATCCATCACTTCTCCCCACATCTGGCAGCACTATAAAACAAAGCTTCAATAATTGATATGAAGACTCGGACTGCTATACTTAGGTGCCATTTTGGTTAGTAAAGTCATTCTTCATGACCTATTTGATTCATTAAACCAACTAAAAGAATCTGTGGCATTTGAAATTACCAATGATTCAGAAAGAGGTTTTTCATAAAATATCTGAAAACTGGGTAACAGAAACTGGCAAATTCCAGCAGAATGTGTCCCTCAGAATTCTATTGACCTCTAAGGAAATCAGGGCATCTAACTTCAGAAGACTGAGAAAATATTCCCCATATTTTCCCCCAAAAGGATGTCATGTATTCAAGCAACTTGGAAGGATTTCTCATTTCCAACATTTTCCCAAAGGTAGAAACACTTTAACCTGTGGGTGCATTTGAGGACTGAAGCCTACTTTGCAGTACACTTCTTAGCCTACAAATTGTGAACAGTCCAATTATTGATTGAGATATTTGAAGCTCTAAAGATAATTAACCAAGTTGACATCTTGCACTGAAAAGGAAATAGAGAGATTAAAGTACAGAGGAAATGGTTGAATATAAGGTAATCTCATATGTGAGGTAATATTTCTATTTGTGAAACTGTGAATGTTTTAGGATGTTTAGAAGTAAAGCCCTGTGTTATGCCACACAACGTTTTTCAGTCTGGAACTCAGAGGGTTATTGAATTCTCTAAAATTATCTGTAAAATTTGGGGGGTATCTGTATGTACATTTTTCTTAGGAGAAACAGTATCTTCAGAGAGGGAATTCCTTAATAACACATGAATAGGATGTGGCCAAATGCTATTTACAGAAAATGCAATATACTCAATAATAATAGCTCACATCTTTGGAGTAGTTGGTGCCAGACAATGTGCAAACCATTTCCCATATTTACCTTATTTCATCCTTCCAACAACTTTATGGGGAAAGGGAGAGGGGGCTATTCTTATCCCCAATTTGAACCAAAGGAATGGAAAGCAAAAACATTAATTAATACACCCAAGTTTACATAGCTAGTAAATAGAGGACCTGAAATTCACACTTGGCCTGCCTGACCCCAAACCACTCTGCTATCCCTGGTCACATGGTCAGCTAATAAGAAGCCATTTTTCTGTTTCCTTTTTGGAGCTGTCTTCAGAGCCTTGCTCTAGACTCACCTGCTGGGTGATCAGAGACCCAGAGACCACTCAAGAGCCTGGTCCCAGGGCTTGCATCTACCAATTGCTTTCCTTCTCCAGCTGTAAGAAGATACCCAAATGACAACTTTTCTGCCTGTGGCTCCTAAGAACATGGTACCATCAATGTATGGATCCTGTCTACAGTAACAAGCTGCTACGGAGCCAAGGTGCTGTTGAAGACCCCAAGTGGACACGATAATAAATTATAATAATGAAGCAACCTATTGCCCTATTAAGAGGCATCCCTGATTAGGAAGGGCAAAAATCGGTGATCCTTTTTATTTTTAAATATTTTTTTCATGTAGACCATTTTTTTTTAAGTCTTTATTGAATTTGTTACAATATTGCCTCTGTTTTATGTTTTGGTTTTTTGGCCGCGAGGCATGTGGGATCTTAGCTCCCCAACCAGGGATAGAACCTGCACCCCCTGCTTTGGAAGGTGAAGTCTTAACCACTGGACCACCAGGGAAGCCCCTCAGTGCTTCTCTTTACCCAAAGCAGCCACATTAATGGCCGTCTGGTTTTAGCCACTACTGAGCGCCATTGTCTCTGTGGTAATGAGAAAATATTCCCAATAAGAAATATGTCCCTGCACATTTTTTCTGTGTGGCTCTGACCTGCAACTGGCAGGTGTCCTGCCTCTTCAAGGCAAGCAGAGTGGGGTCTCCTAAGAATATCTCTTGGGCAAAATGAGATATCATTTTCATCAGCAAAAATTAGATTATCCCAGTTGACTTAGCACCCCACCATCACCCCTCATCAGCTGCACGGTAGAAAGACAGCTAGGAAATATCAGGTAAAAAGATTCAGGTGCTTTTCTAGGCCCAAGCCTGGCTCCCTTGTTAGAGAAAACAAAGCAAAGTGAAGCAAACTAAATGCTGTTGGAATCTGAGCCACAAAGAGCATGGAGAATTGAGCCATTAATTAGGAAGTAAGAAGGCAAAGGGGTTAGCATCTGTTAACTCCTTCCTTTGTGCCAAGCCCTTTATGTACCACAAATGTTTAAATAGACAGCAAACACAAAAAGAACGAGGAGCCTCCATTTTTGAAAGATTAAAGATCAAAGAAAAGGTTTTGACCAATGTGAGGATATAATCTTTTAGAAATGTAAATGAAATAGACAAATGTCTACCTGTTACATTTATTAATTTATCAAGATGTATTATAAAAGTTATAGTACTTTAGAAATACTGCTTTTGAACATTCCCAATCTCATATTCATAAAACCATCTTACATAAGTTCTTCATATTCCGTTTACTATCACTGTATTTGTCACAACTAAAGTCACTTTTTTTTTTTTTTTTTTTTTTTTTTTTTTTGCGGTATGCGGGCCTCTCACTGCTGTGGCCTCTCCCGCTGCGGAGCGCAGGCTCCGGACGCACAGGCCCAGCGGCCATGGCTCACGGGCCCAGCCGCTCCGCGGCACGTGGGATCCTCCCGGACCAGGGCACGAACCCGTGCCTCCCGCACCGGCAGGCGGACTCCCAACGACTGCGCCACCAGGGAAGCCCTAAAGTCACTTTTTGAGGCATCTAACAGTTTTCCAAAACACGTCGACTTTCCTTCCCACTAAGTTGCTTTGAGATAACATTGCTTTTTGAATCCATACAATATTCTGTTAAAGAAAATTTACCTTAGGCTCCAAATACCCATTTTCATAAGACTTAGTACAGTTGGTTTTTTTCATTCATTCTCTAAATGTGTATTTACGATATTTATAAAATAACCACATTTAGTATTGCTTTTTAAGGCGATCCTTAAAAGGCCTGTTTTCAATGACATCTAGTATTTGCTATTGTGAGGTCATATCCCTAGATTTATGACTAAATCTGTATTATCCTCAGATAATACAGATTTATGACTATATCTGTATTAAATTTGCCTCCTTTGAAAAATCCATTGTGTAAAGCAACCCTTATAACCATTCCAAACTGCACTGACAGAACATTGTTTCAGAACAATTTGTCCTTCGCAAACAGTACTTTATCAAAATAATGTAAAGGGAAAGAATTCCTCGGGCAAAGTCTTCCAGCCACCACTTTATCAGGGAATGCACGGGCAGGAGCTGGGCGCTGGGGCAGGAGAGGCAGGTATGAGGTGCATCCCTGAGCTGCACCCCTGTTGGTATCAAGGCAAGCAAGCGCTCCATCTCTCAAGACACCCTCCAAGAGGCCTTATAATTGCGTCTTGGCTCAGGTGGGGTGAGGGGGAAGAATTCCTACCCCTGCCCTAGTCTCCCTGGGGTCAATATTCTCCCTTGGGGAGCTATCGTCCCTCCCCTCCTGGGATGCTCAGCACGGGAACTGAATGGACCTCACAGCAAAACGGCAGTGTCTGCAGGGGAGACCCAGAAGGGGCAGGAAGAAGGTGCAGCAGGAAGTGGGACACTGTCGATGGGTTACTCCCGTGTGAAGCCACAGCATCTGGGAGTTACCTTGGAAACAAGTGAGTCTGAGAGGCTATGAAGTGGCCTTTAAGAGGCCTCTGATACACCCCATAATAGGAAGACTTAGTAGGGACACAAATATAAGGTGGTTCCTTTTTTCTTCTGAGGGGTAAGTTTTCAGGGAGACAAAAAGCTCACCTTATATGCAAGCATATATGGTACATTGTTTATTTACCCCTCAGAACAACTCTGCCAGGTAGGTATTAGTATTCACTTCACTTAAGAGGAAGCCAAAGTTCAGAGAGGTTAAGTAACTTGCCCAGTCTGACACAGCTCGCTGGGACCAGGACCCAGGTCTGATTCCAGAGTCCATGCTCTTTCCACCACAGAGCCCCTGGTCTTATCACTGTTATGATCAGGAAGAGGAAGAAAAATGGGTGCTGGGTGCTTAGGAGAATGGCTCTTTTCACCCTGAGGTTTGGAGGAAATAAAGTAGACCCCTCCCCACCTCTCTACTTGGGGGTGACAATGATCCTGGGAACTCAACAGAACTGGTTCCAAACCTCTGGTTCCTGTCACTATGGGGCTTGAGCTCCTCTCCCCAGCCTCTCTCACTGTTCTTTGGTGGAACACAGGTGAGGGCTTCCCAAGAAGAGGGAACCCGGGCCTGAGGAAAGAGCAGCAATGAGAGGCTCCTGCCTTTGACCCACCTCCAGTAACCCCGATGCGGGGCAATGTGCACCTGATCTGCTTCGTGGACACATTTGCCCCCTTTCTCCCACCCCTGCTGTCACGCCTGTTCTCTCCATCCTCATTCTCTTGACTTTTGAGTGGATTCCTGCCAGATCCTCCTTGCTGGTCTCCCTGCCTGCAGAATCCTCTCCTCTGCCCCTGCCCTCTGTGCTGCTTGTCATCTCCCAAACCATACTCCGTCTATGCACTCCTGCTTGGGTGGCTCTCCATTGCCGTACTTTTGCAGAATGGCAACAAATCCCAATTTCTTCGCCTGCCTTGACCTCCCTCCGTGGTTCACTCCCAACGCATCCCTCAAGCTGCATCACCTACCACTCCCTTTCGCGAACACCGTCCTTCCATCGAACTGGATTTCTTGCTGTTCCACACACAAGCCTTGCTCTTTTCCAGTTGTCACCATTCCATTTGAGCTGGTTTCTCCATCTGGGAAATATTTCCTCATCTCTGAGTCTCCAGTGCCTGCTGAAATTTTCCTCATCCTTCCAGGCCCAATGCAAGTGCCAACTCCTGCCTGAAAACTTCCCTGATCCTAACACAATGGGTTTCTACCTCCTTTGTTTATTCTAGCATCTTGTACCCCTCTTCCCTGATGCATTTCGTTCTATCTTCAGTCGGTAACTGTTAAGAACTTACTGGGAACAATGGTACAGTGCTCTGTGTCAGCTGGGGTCTTGCCAGGAAGCAGATGGCACACACAGATGAGGATCATTCGAGGAGTTTAGTAAAGGGCCTATTTACTAAGGAATGGACAAGCTCTAGGGAAAACACAGAGAGTAGTAAGAGCTGACCACCGCTGCCTGAAGGGGCAATAAGGGAGGGCGGTGGCCAGAACCTAGGAGGCCAGAGTGATGAGGAGAGCGCCACCTGGACGGGAGCTGTGACCTTCGCTTGAGGAATGCAGCCAGCCCTCTATGGGCAGGGCATCAAGGGAATACATACCCTGATCTCACCGTGCCCAGTTTCCAGGGTACTCAGGATTGGTTTTATCTAGTACCTTACGACACATAGACACGAAATGACTGTCATGAAGGAAGAAGTTTTTACACTTACAGTTCCCTAGAAACAGGAGGCATAGCACGCCACTGTGCAAGGGGTCCACAGGGAGGTACCAGAATTGGTCAGGAGACAGAGGGAGACAGTAGAACACGTGACAAGAGCCTTTATTGTGGTTTCTACTGGAAGGCAAAAGGGAGGCAGGATAAGCAAGCTTAGGATTGGCTAGTTTAAAAAATGGGGTTTAGAGGCTGTCTCTAGTTGTCTAGTACCTGGTCCAGGGGTGATCAGGGCAGATGGACAGCGGCCCGGAGTGAGAGAGCTGATAAAGAAGGCAGCTGGAATAAGAACTCTGCATTGGTAAATTTGCATATAAAGGCATCCTCTGGCGTCTGCAAGACCCCAGACGTCAAAGCTTCAGGATACAGAAAATAAAAGACAGGCTTAAGGGAGCCCCCTCTCTCTGATCTCCTGGTGGTGCTGTCCATTGGCTGGCCCCTCCCAGAAGCCAGAGCATAAAGGAACTTCTACTATGGTGAGGCAGCCCCTGCAGGCCCACCTCCCAGGATGTGGCGGGGGTGGAGAAGACAGGGAGGAGATCTGGAGGGGCAGGTGGAGGCTCCCAGCACACTGTCTTGTCTCCCTCCTGGAAGACAAGGACTGTGGCTTGTGTGGGGTGCACAGCAGGCCTTCAGTCAACCTCCATCCGTTTATCCAAGGCCAAGTGCCTACACGTGCCCTGCACTGCTCTAGGCATGGGGATGGTGGAGCCCACAGAACACATGTGGTCCTCGCTCTCCAAAGCTTATATATTAGTTGACGGAGACAGACAATAAACAAGTAAACTATGAACAGGATTGTGTAGACAGTAATCAGCGTTAAAAAGAACAGACAAGAGAGTGAAGGTGATGAGGAAGGAGTAAGCACACACCCTCCTCCTTTGTTTAAACCTTGCAGTGGCTCCTGGCCACCCACGACCTCCTTCCTGTGCTCCAGCCTTTGTCTGCAGCCTCACCTCCACCACTCATCACACCCGGACCTGCAGCCTTTGTGGGGCACCATTTCCGCTCAGCCTCTGTTTGTTGACCTTTGCCGTTCTGTCCCCCAGTTGTGCAACTCACCCTTCGCCTCGCTCCCACTTCTCCTGGCTAATCCTCCTCAATCTTCAGGGCTCAGACCTCAGGAAGAAGCGGTCCCTGATGTCCCTGTGCTATCTGCTCCAAGCAGTCCTGTCCCCTGGGCCAGATTGTGGCCCCTTCACCAGGCATTGCCTTCCTGGCCTGACTCCCCAGACTTACTCTGAGAACTGGGGCTCAGTCAGCTCTGAAGGCCCTGGGCCTGGTGCGCTGGCCCTTGCCGGCTCTCCATAGCTGCTGCTGTCTTCCTTCACCTTTTATTTGGAGGTAACAATACCTTCCTCGTGGGTTTTGTGAAGAGTGAATGAGATGATGCACATCCAGTGCCTGGCAGGGTGTTCAAGAGTGGTATTCAACTCACGTTGCATTTTTTTAACTCAAAAAGGAGGATTATTTTTAAGATTGTTTTTTAAAACTTCAGACGTTACTGAAACACATATAGTGAAGGTTACGTCTTCTTCTCACCTTAAAGTCTCCAGTTTCCCTTCCCAGAGCATCAACAGGAAGCCAGTAAGCATCTAAGACCATACATTTACAGAACTTCCCGGCGGCACAGTGGTTAAGACTCCCCACTTCCAATGCAGTGGGTGCAGGTTTGATCCCTGGTCAGGGAACCCACGTGGCACAAGAAAAAAAGAAAAAAGACCGCATATGCCCATGTGTATGTGTGTGTAGACGACAGATAGAACGTTTTTTTGTAATAATCAAATCTAACACTGTTCCAAAGCGTCTTTTCTTCTCATAACAACATATCTTAGAGATAATATATTTTTTTAATGGTTGCCTGACATCCCATGATATGGGAGGACCATAATTTATTAAGTGGCTTGTTAGCAATGGGCACTTAAGTTGTCTACAGTTTTTTGTTACAATAACACATGACCTTGCACACATGTCATGCCCTGCCTGGTGAAAGCACAGCAGAATGGATCTTTGTCTCTGAAGCGCCTGACACGGGGCCTGTCTGGAAGGAGGCTCCGGGGGACTGCTGGGTGACAAACCAATGAGCAACATCTGGCCTTCATCCCCTTCCAAGAGCTCAGAGCTCTCTTCTGAGCTCTTCCTCACCCAAGCGAAGGCAGCCAGGCCGCTCAATGTCTGATCCTTGGGTTTGCAAATAGCAGGAAAAAAATAATGTGACCTTTTTCTTTGAATCCAGATGTGTTGGGACAGATTTGGATCTTTTGCCAGATCTGAGATACTTTTTCATTCTGTGCCTGCGAAATACTAAGGGGCAAAAAACTGATTGCCTGTGTTATTCTCAGACTTGAAGCTAAATTGCCCCTGGTATTTTCTTTCATTGCAGTGGCTGGATGGAGCCTCGCTTTGCTTGCCTTTAATCGCCATTGTTAAGGGACTGAATAAAAGGCCCTGAGATGTCTCAATGGCACTGAGGCAGGAGACAAGGTTGAAAATCTGAAATAGTGTGAAAAGCGCCGAGCCCTGAGTTGTTCTCTGAAGCGGGTTCGCTGGCCCACTTCTTCCTCCCACGTGGCCTGGGGGAGCTGGGGTGGAAGACCGCTCTAGGCTGGCACAAGCTCCACCTCCAGGCCCCAGGAGGGCGAATTCCCCGCCGGAGAGGAGAAGGCGGTCACGACATATATGTTAGGTGAGAACTCTTCGCTGGGTGTGTGGCTTGTCCTCCCCATGGGTCCAGGAGCTCTCTGTGGGAAAGGATTGTTCCACACCTGGCTCTCATTCCCAGTCACAAAGCAGGTGCTCAATAAACATCCGTGGAATGGGTTTGGCTTTGTCCTGACCACACTCTGCTTGGTCCTGGTTTGTGAGGTGCATGATACACATGTGTTGAGTACAGTTTGATTCTTGGAGTTTTAAGTGGAATCGACATATACTTATTAAGCGATATATCAGACATTGTGTAATGTTCTGGGGATAGAGACAAAATCAGCATGGTCTCAGGCCTCCAGAAGATAAGAGAAATGAGGAATGCTATAATAGACGACCGCTCAGCAGAGACAGCAACAGAAGAGAGGGGCCTGGAGGTGTAGAATGAGAACAGGATCCAAGAAACTTCCTGGAGAGAGTGCCATCTGAGCTGAGTCCTGAAGAATAAGTAATAGTTGGCTGGGGAATGGGATCGGGTCAGGTGACAGTAACAGTGCGCCCCACGGCATGTGGGGTAACAGGAACAATGCAGAATGGCTTCGGGGAAGGGACCAGAAGGCTGCAGAGACGAGGCATGGAGGATTGGACAGGGGCAGGCCATAGAGGGCCTGAGCGCTGCCAAAGAAGCACTAACTTCATCCTGAGAACATGGGGATATGACAGGGTTTGAGCAGAGAGTGACACTCCTGGTCCCTTGCTGTGCACTGGAACGTGACAAAGAGCGCAGACATTCTCTGCCTTCGTGGAACTTGTTTCCTGTCAGAGAATGGGCAAGAAGGCGGTAAAGGTGACTCCCAGGTTTTCGGGTCAGGTGGCTGGGTAGCTAGGGGTGACCTCTGTTATGGTGGAAAAAAGGGGGGGAAAAGCAGGTTTTGAAATGTATTTTGTAATGATATTCTGTTTTACCAAAGGGAAGGGACCCTAAGCTACACTGAAAGGGCCAACTGAGGCAGACAGCTAAATCTCTCCCACTATCCATTTTCCCTTTCTCTCATAATAATAGAACCCCTTATTTTCAGCTGGGCACACAACTCCCCACAAAAAACAACAAAATGAACAAACAAACAAAAGTTACATTTCCTAGCCTCTTCTGATGCCAGATGTGGCCACAGGACTAAGGTTTAGCCAAAGATACACAGACGAAAGTTGCACGTGTAACTTCTGGATCTGGTGCCAGCAGCTGGAATAGGGCAGTGGAAGTGGAGCAGCTCATCCACAACACAAGACGGATGCACGTATTGAGGACGGCAGAGCAACGAAATGGAAAGAGTCTGGGCCCCTGACATCTTCACAAAGGAAACTTGCTCTACCAGCTTGGACTGTCACACCGAAGAGAAATAAATTTCCATCCTGGTTAAGTCTTTATTGAATCTGGGTTTCTTTTATTGGCTACACTCCGCATATCTGCCCCAAGCAAAATTGTGAAAGAGGCAGACTGTGAGCTGAGTTTCCTTTCTCTCCCCCCTCTTCAGTGTGATCGCTCCACAGGCACCCGACTCTTCATATCATTCCCCAGCTCCTCACTGGTTGGGCCTCTGTGCTTCCAATATCCTCTACCCCACCTCGCTCACCCACAACCCATCAAAACTTGCCGATCATGTATCTTTCATTCAGTTACAGGAAACTTTCTTCCTCCCGACCTCTTGGGACAGGAACGACTCTTTAATCTGAAAATACAAACCTCCAGTAGCTAATTATAGCTTGACGTATGACCTAAAATCGGGACAGGGAATCATAGACACATGGGTTTGAACCTGAGTTCTGCTACTTTCCAGGTGTATGAGCAAAGACGCCTTTGTGGTCTCTGCCTCCTTATTTGTAAAATGGTGATAATATTAGCACCAACTTTACAGAGTTGTTACAAGAATAAAATAAAATATAGCATTTAGCATAGTTCCTTGAAGAGAAGGAGGGTGAAATTAATTGCAACTCTTCTAGAAATGTGTGTTTTCATCCAGGGTCAAGCCATGTGAGTGAGATTGGTCATTGATGCTGCTTTTAGAGACCCCCAGAGACAGTATTTCCACACCTGCTTAACCATCCTTGCCACTAAGAAGTCTTTCCTCGTGTCTGCCAGGCCCTCTCTCATGGCCACTCACGCCTTTTTAACCATCTGTGGAGGACACGTGGGCAGCTTTCTACTTGAGATTCTTTGACTTCTTCCTCTTTAGGGTAAAAACCTTTGAGATCTTTATCGTTACATCATAAAACCCATTGTCTATTACTAGGATAATTTAATAATTTTATTACTCTTTTTAGGAGTCAGAGTGAGGCTTTTATGGTATTCAGCAAGGGACCCAGGAATACCTAGTTTATAAAAGAAAGCAAAATACTACTTTATCATAAACAGAGCTTGTATCTGAAACTCTAAGCCCGTGATTCTCACAGTGTGGTCCCCGAACCAACAACTTCAGCATTACCCGGAAACGTATTCGAAATGCAGATTCTTAGGTCTCACTTCAGACTTCCTGAATCAGACATCCTGGCTGGTGCCCAGCAGTCTGTGTTTTAACAAGGTCTTCTGGTGATTAAGATGCTTGTTAGAGTTGGAGAACTACTGCTCTGTGCAAAATGGCAGTGAAAAGAATTGGAGAAAGTGGCGTAGCCTGAGGCCTGAAGGACAGTCCTCAGTTTCCTCCTAGGTCCACATCTGATTCTCAGGTTTTCGCCATCTTCTAGTTGGCAGCAAATGAGAGAAGCCCCCCTACAGGGAGGGGAGAGAGCTTCTCTGGCTCCCTCCCAAACAGCCTGAGACCTCGGCTCCTTTCCCACTGAGAAGAGAAAGGAAGATGGGTCGATCTGCCCTGAATCAGTTTACACCTTCAGCCACACGCAGAGGAGACAACCACTCATTCCCAGCACCCTTGTCCCCTTGAACGTGACCCAATCAGTGTCCTAGAATCTGAACGACCAGATTATCAGCTCCCAGGGAGCAAGGAAGGGAGTGAGTGCAAAGGCATCCCCATGGGGAAAGAGGAGTAAAAACTTCTCACTGGCCCCAGGGAATGAACAACAGCCCTGTGGGTTTCTCCCCTCGACTTACTGGGAGAAATAAATTCCCTTTGTTGTTTTAAATGAGTTGATTTATTTTTGGTAGGGTGAACTAAAGTACCCTAAACTGTGGGGTTTTTATGATGTGTGTTGGGAATTATTATGCAATAGATGTAAACATGATCAAAAGCTTGGGCATAGTTCCAAGCGCAGAACTTTCCATAGCAAAACATCATCCAGTTTTCAAATTTCCCTGGAGGTCAAAGGAAATCCGTGTGGTAGACGTCGAGAGGCACCACCAGGGGACCTAAATTTATCCCACAGTTCAGGCTGGCCACTCTCCCAGGCTCTCATCAGGTGGTGTGGGCAGTCTCGTGTCTGTGAGCAGCCAGGCAAGTAGGTCTTAAAAGGCACTGGGAAGAACACGGTAATACCGCTTTTGTTTTATTTTTTATTTCAGTATGAAGCTAGAAGTTCTACTTTTGCCCAGTTCTCTGTTTTGTCACAAATCAGTATCACTCAAAGTTTGAGATATTTCTGAATAATTGGGATCCTAAGTCTCTGTGCCCTGGATTTCAGCAAAGACAAATATTTCAAGCACGTAAGGAAAAAAGTCATAAACGTCACGTTTAAAAGTTTATGAATTTTATTATTGTCCTGCTTTTTCTTTTTGGCAAAATTATGCCTTTTAAAATTCAGTTCACATTAGTCACAGGCCACGTGCAGCAGGTCGCTGGTTTCCATAGTGCTGCCGGCTGGGGAGCCACAGGGTAATTATTTTGTCACAGGAAGTGCTCATTCCGGCACGACATCCTCTCAAGCTCTGAGGCAGCCTCCGTGTTTCAAAAGAGATAAATTTTGAGGACCTTTGCGTAAATCTGCCCTCCTCTAAATGGTGCCCTAACTTCCTGCCTGATTTTACGTCTGCTCATTTGTGACGCTTCTGTGAAGGCAACTGAGACACGCAGGATGTCCGGGAGTTTGAATGCGATGTCCATTTTCTGTTCTTGAAAATGATTCAAACCTAACCAAATCCCAAAGCAGCCTGCCACCGAACTGAAGCAATCTGAGCAGCCTGGCAGGGTAGCCGGGCCCTGGGCAAAGGCCAGCGAGCAGGAGGTCGTAGCTAACAGAGCCCCTGAACCTTCTTCATTAGGCAGTGGTGTGTGCAGAACTTTGTATCAGGCTGGGAAAGAAACTCCCCAGTATAACTGTGCCATCCCTGCAATCACGAGCGTGCACTAAGTCTTCAGGTCGAGATGAGCTTACGCTTGCTTGGGAGGAGCCCCAGCCAGAGATGCACACCACACACACACACACACACACACACACACACACGCACACGCACACACGCACACACACACACGGCTGAGTCTGAGTGAGGCTCATTCATTTTGGGAGGTGTTTTTTTTTCTCCAAAAGTGGAGAGGTCACCTGACCAGTGTGGGGACATGCTCTGAATTTCTTTTCTCTTGATTTTGCTTGGAGTTCTCTAGGGGCTTGGTTTGATGGTATCCTCTCTACCCCTATCCTGGACTCCCGGCAAGGGCCGCTGCCTCTGACTCACATTGTCTAGGGGGCCTGAGAAGCCATCAAGTCCAGACTTAACCTTACACAGACGAGAAAACGGGCCCAGAGAGGGGGTAAATCTGCTGAGTGGATTCAGCTCACTGTGAGCTCAAAAGGAACTTCCATTTTCCATTCCTCCCCCGCCACCCTTCCTCCCACAGTAGCCGTCTAGATGATCCACGTCATTCCCAAATTGTTTTCCCTCTGGAAGAGAAAACGTTGCCTGTACTGAGGCACGCAATCAGAGGCAGGACAAAACTTCTGAGCTCCTGCTTGGTAGCCAGACGGGAGACCACATCTTCTTCAGGCATTTCTCTCAGTAAAGTTAAGGGAAAATACAAAAGACTAAAGGGGGATGCTCTGGAGCCATTTTGAATGGTTTCCAGCAGAAACAATTATCTTCTTAAGCAAACATAGTAGGCATTCAAAGCCCTGGTGGCTGAGCCCCACTCTCTTCTAGGTCCTGGGACACTGAGGTAAGGCAGGCTCTGTCCTCAAGGGCTACGAGCCCAGTGTCGGAGGCAGGTAAGGAGACAGTGATAACCCCGCGCAGGAAGAGAGCATGCGCAGTGCTTCAGGGCTGCAGGAGGTGGGAGGAGCCCCCTTCTCATTGCTCTGCGGTATCAGGTACTAGGGATTCGGGCAAGGCCTTCCAGAGTGAATATGTGTGAGCTGGTCAGGCAAGGGTGGAGGAAGGCGATTCAGACCAGTTAAGAGAGGCGACCATTTGGAATTCAGGACAATTTCCAGGGTCATTAGAAATTGGAAAAATAGTAATAAACACAGTCTCAGATTGACGTAGATGGAAACTCACTCTTAGTTTCAGGTAAATAATGTGCATCTTAGAAATTTCTCTCTCAAGGGCAAGCTGTTGACAAAAAGCTGGAGAAGCTCACCACAGACTTTACTAAAGCTTCTGAAGACTGGTATTTTGATTTCAGAAATGGTATTAGTAGTGGGAGTGCAATATGGCATTACACATAGGAAAGGACTATGTAATATTTGTTGAATATTTGTTGAAATCACTTATCTGGAATTTCTTTTTGCTAAGGTATTAATTGGGAATTTTTGATGCCTGTTTTTGCTCAAAACTAAAAAATGTAATATAAAAAGTAAAAATTACCTATAATCCCAATAACCAGACGTAACCGCTGTTAACTATTGAGGTCATACCATTTAATTGTGGCAAATTGTTATCAATAGTTGAATCTAGGTGAACAGTATATGGGTGTTCATTGTACTTTCAACTTTTCTGTGTTTCAAATTTTTCATAATAGAAGATTGGAAATTTTTTGTCCATGTCTCTGATTTAATCCTTTAATTTTCTATTTATGATGAATTCCTAAACTAGAGCCATTGGGTCAAAAGGTATGACCCGAAGGACCTCAATACACATTCCCAAATTGCCCTCTTGGAAGGTTTCACCACAATGTGTGAAACCCTTCATCTCATTCCATCTATGCCATCATTGAATAATATGATTTTTATTACTATTTGTTATTTTAATAGGAAAAATAGTGTATCATTGGATTTCTTTTGTTACTAATAACTTTGAACACTTTTTCTTATTTTCATTAGCTCTTTGTATTTCTTTTTGAATCATAACCTTGACCTATTTAATTGTACACGTAATGTGAACTAGTAGTCCCTTCTCTACCTCCGCCCCCCACCACCAGAGATGACCTCTTTACAGAGTTTTGTTTGTTTGTTTCTGCAGTACGCGGGCCTCTCACTGTTGTGGCCTCTCCAGTTGCGGAGCACAGGCTCCGGACGCGCAGGCTCAGCGGCCATGGCTCACGGGCCCAGCCGCTCCGTGGCATGTGGGATCCTCCCGGACCGGGGCACGAACCCGCGTCCCCTGCATCGGCAGGCGGTCTCTCAACCACTGCGCCACCAGGGAAGCCCTAAAGAGATTTTTTAAAAGAGCTGTTTCTTCTAGTGTTTTCTCTAAATAACATGTTTTTTCTTCTTTTTCGCTCATTTCAAATTCATTAAGGTATAGCTTACATACAATAAAATGCATATATTTTAACTGTACAGTCAATGAGGTGTTTTTTTTTGGCTGCGTTAAGTCTTTGTTGCTGCACGCAGGCTTTCTCTAGTTGCAGCAAGTGGGGGCTACTCTTCATTGTGGTGTGTGGGCTTCTCATTGTGGTGGCTTCTCTTGTTGCGGAGCAAGGGCTGTAGGCGCGAGGGCTTCAGTAGTTCTGGCACGAGGGCTCAGTAGTTGTGGCTCGTGGGCTCTAGAGTGCAGGCTCAGTAGTTGTGGCGCATGGGTTTAGTTACTTCGCAGCATGTGGGATCTTCCTGGACCAGGGCTCAAACCCATGTCACCTGCATTGGCAGGTGGATTCTTAACCACTGTGCCACCAGTGAACTCCCCCGATGAGTTTTCTTAATTGGGTAAAAAACATACAAAATTTACCTCTTAACCATTTTTAAGTGTACACTTCAGTGGTGTGAACTATATTTACAGTGTTGTGCAACAGATCTCTAGAACTTTTTCATTTTGCAACTCTATACACATTGAACAACACTCTCCATTCCCCCTGCCCCAACCAGCCCCTGACAATCACAGTTCTACTTTCTGTTTCTATGAGTTTGACTAGATATCATATATAAGTGGAATCATACAACATTTATCTTTTTGTAACTGGTTTATTTCACTTAACACAATGTCCTCCAGGTTCATCCATTTGAACATAAATGGCAAAATTACTTTCCTTTTTAAGGCTACATAATAATCCATTGTGTGTATATACCACATTTTCTTTATCCATTTATTCACTGATGGATATTCACTCTTGGCCATTGTGAATAAGGCTGTAATGAACATGGGTATACAAATATCTCTTTGATATTCTGCTTTCACTTCTTTTGGATATATACCTAGAAGTGGAATTACTGAATCATGTGGTATTCTATTTTTAATTTTTTAAGGAACCTCCATACTGTCTAAGTAATATGCTTTAACAGAAGTTTCTTGCTGGTTTTTCTTCAATTTTATAGACATTATCTATTGACTTCATACTCTGAAAGATAAGCTTTATTATACTTCTCTTCCATCTCATTTTCCAAGTATATTTATATCCCAAGTATGTTTATATTCCAAGTTTTGGTTAAATTACTATTTTGTGTTTATATTTTTATGACTATACAAGTATTATTTATTTTGCTCTCCTATAGAACTTCCTGTTTTTCTTGGAGCTAAGGATTGTGTTATTTTTTTATTCCTTTAGTTCTTTTTATGTACTTATCGCCAATTTACAGCCAGATTCACTTACGAAGCTGTAAAGTTTCCCTCAGTACAGTCAAATACATCAGGTAACCTATTAAATACACTTTTTCCTTGGAGACATCCTCTGTTCTTTTGCTCCATCTCCTCTGGTTTCTTTCTAGGCCTGCTGCAGAACTGTTGTCTTGCAACTTACTTCTGCCATCCTCCTGGTTATTCTCTCCATCTCCTTTTTGTGTTAGGTTCCTTATTTCCTGGATCCCATGACTTAGCTTTCCTCAAGTCTGATGATCCTTGGTTGCCTGTTTATATATAAGGGTTGAAGCTATGTCTTCACATAGGGATTGACAGTGCAAAGACTGATTGAATGTTATGTACCAGACACCGTTGAGCCCATGGGGCTTGAAAGATAAATAAGACTCAAAAGGAAAGAAATACAAACACACAGTTTTAAACCTAAAATATAGATGTGACTACAGTGTATATTTAAGGCATAACAGTGGAAGAAAGGAAGGAGTAATCAGCTCCTCTTAAGCGGCCTTCCCTTCTAGAATATACTAATAATGATATCAATAGTTGTGTCACTATTGGTGATAAATGCCTACTCTGAACAAGTACTGTTAAATATCTATTTAAGACCAAAGTTTTCCTTTAGTTTTAAAGTGATGACCTTTTCTGAATTTTCTGAACAGAATGTTATTGCCGGGCTTCCCTGGTGGCGCAGTGGTTGAAAGTCCGCCTGCTGATGCAGGGGATACGGGTTCAATCCCCGGTCCGGGAAGATCCCACATGCCGCGGAGCAGCTGGGCCCATGAGCCATTGCCGCTGAGCCTGCACGTCCAGAGCCTGTGCTCCGCAACTGGAGAGGCCACAACAGTGAGAGGCCCGCGTACTGCAAAAAAAAAAAAAAAAAAAAATGTTATTGCCTTGAGAAGAATGAGTCATATATCAATAATGTTTGAAGAACCACAGCTTGACAAGTGGCATTTTGAATGTCTTTGTTTCTCCTTCAGTCTCTATTTATCTTTTAAAATAAAACAATGTTACAGCTTTATTAAAAGAAGTGTCCTTGTAGAGGGCAATATGTATAATATTTCATTAGTGCAGAAAGGGATGTATAATACATATTTTTGTATAAATTGCATATTTGCCAAACTTTTTCTAGAAGGACACACCATAGAGTGTGGCTACTGTTCAGAAGGGGGTGGGATATGCAAGTATAGGTAAGTGAAGGTGAGCTTTTTCATAACTTTTCTATGCTTCTGATCAGTTTTAACTTTTAAACCATGTAAATTTGTATTACTTTTATAATTAAAAACTAATTTAAGATAAACTAAAAAATCTAAATATTTAAAATGTAATCTTAACAGAGTAGAAGAGTGATTATCATGGAAAACATCACCAACAATATTCTCCCCAGTGCTGTTTTCAGGTCAAGAGGGAGGGGAGCAGGACAGGATGCTGCCCAGTTCAAGGAGGGGGGTGCGGGAAAATGTGACAAAAGGGCAGATTTTTGGAGTCTTGAAATTGTTCTTCTTGTCCTGTTGGCTCCTCACTGACTCCCAGCCTGTAGATGGTGGTGTCTCCAGGTCAGAGCTCGGTCCATCCAATTCCACCTCTCTGTCACCACTGTCTCTCCTTCCTCCAGAGCAGTGGTCACAACTTGAATGAGAGCCAGGGCTAGTGATGTCCACGTCAGCTTTGGGGCTGGAAATAGGGTCAGGGTCAAAGGGAAAAATCATGGACTGACCAGGCAGAAATGAACCAATCTGACAGCAAAACCAGTCGGTCAAAACAAGAAGTCAGGGCTTCCCTGGTGGCGCAGTGGTTGAGAGTCCGCCTGCTGGTGCAGGGGACATGGGTTTGTGCACCGGTCGGGGAAGATCCTACATGCCACGGAGCGGCTGGGCCTGTGAGCCATGGCCACCGAGCCTGCGCGTCTGGAGCCTGTGCTCTGCAACGGGAGAGGCCACAACAGTGAGAGGCCCGTGTACCCCCAAAAAAAAAAAAAAAAAACAAGAAGTCAGGAGTGGTTCAGGCTGAGGTCCTGACTGTACCTGTGAATGCAGAAGTCCAAGCAGGTGTCAACACCAAGGAGAAGAGGCAGCATCAGCACCTCAGGGGTTCACTTACTTAATCGCCCCAGTGACTCTATGATGTCGACACCATTCTCATGCCCATTTTATAGATGCAGAAACCGAGGCAAAGGCAGATGTAGTGATTTGCCCTTGTTATACAGCTGGTAGGTGTTGGAGATAAGAATTAAGTCCTAGTAGTTCAACTCTAGAGCCAGGAACTGTGCTAACAATAGGGATAAAACACTCACTGCATTAACTACTGACATTGCTAATAAAGGTGATTACAAACTGAGGTAAGAGGTTTGAAAGGGAGAAATGCAGCTTGTACCTAAGATACTTGACCTACACTGCACGGTGAGTTGAAGCTTTCCTGATGAAGGAGAACTGAGGTATAAATATTGAGTTACTGAGACCAAACGCTGGAGGAAGGGGAGTCAAGAAGGGAAGAGAGTTCCAGATAGAAGCCATAGCACTTGGAAAGGTTCTGTGGTGAAAGAGAGAATGCAGTTTGAGAGAAGCTGATTGGTCTTGGGGAAAGCGTGGGTCAGTGACAGAACCTCTTGGAGGTTTGTGGAGGTTGATTCAGGCTGGATACTTGCCTTCATACCTAGGATCCAGGGTAAAGAACGACTCTGGCATGGAGGACTCAGACTTTTTGTGGGAATTTTACGTGAGGATGTGTGTCAGCCTCTAGCACTATGCTTGCCCAGGCAGCGATATATGTCAGTGCTGTTCTTCCTCTCCCAGGCCCCCATTCTTCCCTTCTGCTGCATTCCTGGTTCTGTATCTCAGACAGAAGGGAGTAACAATGCCCAGTTTGCACAAAGAACTGGGATGTGGCAGGCCAGCTTCACTTCCTTGCAAAGAGGCCCCTTTCCCCCTCCCGCCTCCCCCTGTTGAGAATGACTCACCATAGCGTAGAGGCAGACAGCAGAAGTGCCTTTGGCCAAGGCCAATATAGCACATTGTGCTGCAGAGCCTGTTGGCTTTCCCTACCCTGGACTTCCAAAAGCAACTAAGATGAACCAGCTGCCAGGCCCATTGATCTGTGCCTGTTAGAATTGAGGTGGATGTCAGCTGTGTCCCCAGTTGGCACCACACTTCCAGACTGTGCCAGGAAGGCGCTGGAGGATGCCTACCGGGTGTGTGATGGAGAGCTGGCTGTCTGGCTTGCACTCACTCTGTTTATCTGGGTCTCCGTACAGTGGCATGGCCTCCATCCGCCACAGAATTGCCATGCTTGGATTGTTTGACTTTGGCATTGTAACTTGTTTTTCATTTCTATGAGAAAAAGATTATTCATTTAATAATCAGGGGTCAATTGGTTATTCGAGAACATTCTGTAAGTGTTACAGGATCAGTTCTTGACTTTTAGAAACAAAGAAAACAGACATTCAGAGAATGGGGAAGATCCAACTTAGGAACTGCAGTGAAAAGGAGGAGGATATTAGCAGCACTATGGGAGGGTCCTTCCAAAGCTCCCTCCCTCAAAGCTGGACTGACTGGCTTTGTAGAGCTCAGGGCTGTTACACTGAAAAGTATACAAAAACAATACTTACTAATCACCTAACATTGAGCCCAGCCCTCTTCCAGGTCCTGAAATCCCAGGAGAGGCTCCCAGTGGAGTGGGGACAGACATTAACTATTGGTTACCTCAGAGGAACTGCCAACCCCCTAACAGATGTTTGCACAAGATGTGATAAGAGCAGAGCAAAGGCAGCCATATTTGCTGGGGAAAGAGTGTGTCAGAAAAAGCCTCAGAAGGCTCTCTGATCTTCACACACCTCTTCACAAGGACCTTGTGTAAGACTTTCACTTCTAAGAGAATTTGTTTACAGCACTTTATGGTTTAGAGTCCCCTTTCTCTACTTCTATCCCTGTCATCACTGCTATAGTGATGTCCTCACCAGAGAGAGCCTTATGAATGGGCTCCTGGCCTACTAGTAATAATTAACATTTATTGAGTTCTTACCAGGAGCCAGCCACTGCCCTAAGGAAGCCCTATCTCATTCAGTTCTAGAACAATTCCATGAGGCAGCTTTTATCCCCATTCCCACTTATAGATAAGACATCTAAGACTTGGAGGGATTAAATGAATTGACCAAAGTCCCACAGTTGAAGGCGTTGGGCTGCAAAATGGGCAGTCTTGTGGCAGAGACCCTGCTCTAAACAAGGAGTCAGCAAATTATGGCTGGTTGGCCAAATCTGTCCCACTACTTGTTTTTGTAAATAAAGTTTTATTGGAACATAGCCATGCCACTTGTTTACTATTAGCTATGGCTGTTCTTATGCTGCAGAGGCAGAATTCAGTAGTTGTTTCAGAGACCCTATGGCCTACAGGACCTAAAATATTTACTATCTGACTCTTTCCAGAAAATGTTTGCTGACCCCTCCTCTCCATCAGCCTCACTTTCAATTAAACAAAAGTCTCCCAGGGGACACAGACTGACTCGTTCATCCCTGCTATCCCCTCAGCCTCCAATGGACCTTAAAATGCTTGCTCAATTAAATGGATTTAACCTGTATTTAAACAATCCCAAACCTCCTTCTAAAAATGTAGACATTCAGGCAAAATTCATATTTGCTGCAACCCTCATTAGGTGAGACAAATCCCAGAAGTCAACACTGATGGCTCTAACAGCACAGCAAGGACAATCCTAAATAAAAGTGCATGCTACATTTGTAGCAATCTCATTCTAAAATGAGTTATTCTGTGAGTGGCTCTGCAATAAACTGCATGGAAGGCAGAAAAAAAATGACAATATATCTTTCAGCACTTTGGAAACTGGAAAGTACACATAAGCAAAACCTCAAGGAGACAAGAATAAATAAAGCCTACACTAAGTCCCTGGCATCTTGTAGGCAGCCCAGGAAGGAAGCAGAAGCAAAGGATGAGGTACAAAGTGGGTGTCCCTTTCCAGCAGTGGGGAGGGGAGGTGGCCAGCAGGCACTCCATCAGACTTGGAAAGGGTTTCCCATTTTGGTGGGTGCCTCTGAACCAGGGTAGACCAAACCCTCAACCCCACTTAGCCTTTCTCATAGGGTTTGCCCAGTTTGGGGTCACAAAGATTGCAGTGGTGTGGGAGAAAGAACATTGGGCTGGTATGGGAGATCAGGGGTCAAGTCCCAGCTGTTTCATGCCCTGGTGACTTCCTGGCCATGTCACCTGGCCCAAAACCTGACTCTGAGTAAGTCAATGAATGGGTGTCTGACATAGTGAGATGAACACAAGTACTGGAGCCAGATAGTTTTCTATTTTAATCCCAGTACTGCCTTTACTTAAAAAAAAAAAAAAATTTTATTTCATTGAAGTATAGTTGATTTACAATGTTAAGTTAATTTCTGCCTTTACTGTTAATGTCTTGTGCAAGACAGTTACTACATCATATTCATCCTTGTATTCCCAACTCCTAAGAAATAATAGGTGTTCAATGTTGAATGAATGAAGTCTCTTTATGTATTTATTTATTTAAATAGGAGTATAGTTAATTTACAATGTTGTGTTAGTTTCAGGTGTATAGCAAAGTGAGTCAGTTATACACATACATATATCCATTCTTTTTTAGATTCTTTTCCTATATAGGCTATTACAGGGTACTGAGCAGTGTTCCTGTGCTATACAGTAGGTCTTTATTAGTTATCTACTTCATATATAGTAGTGTGTATATGTCAATCCCAATCTCCCAATTTATCCCTCCCCCACCCCTTCCCCCGTGGTAACTATAAGTTTATTTTCTACATCTGTGACTCTGTTTTTGTTTTGTAAATAAGTCCATTTGTACCATTTTTTTTAGATTCCACATATAAGTGATATCATATTATATTTGTCTTTCTCTGTCTGATTTACTTCACTCAGTATGACAATCTCCAGGTCCAGCCATGTTGCTACAAATGGCATTATTTCATTCTCTTATGGCTGAGTAATAGTCCATTGTATATATGTACCACATCTTCTTTATTTCATTCCTCTGTTGATGGACACTTAGGTTGCTTCCATGTCCTGGCTATTGTAAATAGTGCTGCAATGAACACTGGGGTGCATGTATCTTTTTGAATTATGGTTTTCTCCGGATATATGCCCAGGAGTGGGATTGTTGGATCATATGGTAGCTCTGTTTTTAGCTTCTTAAGGAACCTCCATACTCTTCTCCATAGTGGCTGTACCAATTTACATTCCCATCAACAGTGTAAGAGGGTTCCATTTTCTCCACACCCTCTCCAGCATTTACTGTTTGTAGATTGTGATGGCCATTCTGACTGGTGTGAGGTGATACCTCTTGTAGTTTTTATTTGAATTTCTCTAATAATTAGTGATGTTGAGCATCTTTTCATGTGCTTCTTGGCCATCTGTATGTCTTCATTGGAGAAATGTCTATTTAGATCTTCTGCCCATTTTTGATTGGGTTGTTTGTGTTTTTGATATTGAGCTACATGAGTGGTTTGTATATTTTGGAGGTTAATCCCTTGTCAGTTGCAAATATTTCCTCCCATTCTGAGGGCTGTCTTTTTTGTGTGTATGATTTCCTTTGCTGTGCAAAAGATTTCAAGTTTAATTAGGTCCCATTTGTTTATTTTTGTTTTTATTTTAATTACTGTAGGAGATGGATCAAAAAAGATCTTGCTGCAATTTATGTCAGAGAGAGTTCTGCCTGTGTTTTCCTCTCAATCCCATCTACCAACACATCAAAAAGAATAAAATACCTAAGAATAAACCTACCTAAGGAGGCAAAAGACCTGAACTCAGAAAACTAGAAGTTACTGATGAAAGAAATAAAAGATGACACAAATAGATGAAGAGATGTACTATGTTCTTGGATTGGAAGAATCAATATTGTCAAAATGACTATACTATCCAAAGCAATCTACAGATTCAATGCAATCCCTATCAAATTACCAATGGCATTATTCACAGAATTAGAGCAAAAAAATTTTTACAATTTGTATGGAAACACAAAAGACCATGAATAGCCAAAGCAATCTTGAGAAAGAGAAATGGAGCTGGAGGAATCAGACTCCCTAACTTCAGACTATGCTACAAAGCTACAGTAATCAAGACAATATGGTACTGGAACAAAAACAGAAATATAGATCAATGGAACAGGATAGAAAGCCCAGAGATAAACCCATGCACCTACGTTCAACTAATCTATGACAAAGGAGGCAAGGATATACAATGGAGAAAAGAGAGTCTCTTCAATAAGTGGTGCTGGGAAAACTGGACAGCTACATGTAAAAGAAAGAAATTAGAACACTCCCTAACACCATACACAAAAATAAACTCAAAATGGATTAAAGACCTAAATGTAAGACCGGACACTATAAAACACTTAGAGGAAAACATAAGAAGAACACTCTTTGACATAATCACAGCAAGATCTTTTTTGACCCACCTCCTAGAGGCGGGAATAAAAACAAAAATAAACAAATGGGACCTAATGAAACTTAAAAGCTTTTGCACAGCAAAGGAAAACCGTAAACAAGATGAAAAGACGACTCTCAGAATAGGAGAAAATATTTGCAAATGAATCAATAGACAAAGGATTAATCTTCAAAATATATAAAGAGTTCATGCAGTTCAATATTAGAAAAACAAAAGAGCCCAATCCCAAACTGGGCAGAAGACCTAAATAGACATTTCTCCAAAGAAGACATACAGATGGCCAAGAGGCACATGAAAAGATGCTCAACATCACTAATGATTAGAGAAAAGCAAATCAAAACTACAATGAGGTATCACCTCACAATGTTTAGAATGGGCATCATCAGAAAATCTACAAACAACAAATGGTTGAAAAGGTGTGGAGAAAAGGGAACCCTCTTGCACTGTTGGTGGGAATGTACATTGATACAGCAACTATGGAGAATAGTGTGGAGGTTCCTTAAAAAACTAAAAATAGGATTACCATATGACCCAGCAATCCCACTTCTGGACATATACCCAGAGAAAACCATAATTCAAAAAGACACATGCACCCCAATGTTCACTGCAGCACTGTTTACAATAGCCAGGACATGGAAGCAAACTAAATGCCCATTGACAGACAAATGGATAAAGAAAATGTGGTACATATATACAATGGAATATTACTCGGCCATAAAAAGGAATGAAATTGGATCATTTGTAGAGACGTGGATGGACCTAGAGACTGTCATACAAAGTGAAGTAAGTCAGAAAGAGAAAAACAAATATCATATATTAACGCATATATATGGAATCTAGAAAAATGGTACAGATGAACCAGTTTGCAAGGCAGAAATAGAGACACAGATGTAGAGAACAAATGTATGGACACTAAGGGGGGCAAGTGTTGGGGGGGCAGTGGTGGTGGGATGAATTGGGAGAATGGGATTGACATGTATACACTAATATGTATAAAATAGATAATGAAAACCTGCTGTAGAAAAAAAAATTTTTTTAAATAAAGGAATGACTTTCAGGTCCTTGTTGTAGGGTATATATATGTTATATATATACATCTGAAAAAGTCAGAAGGATTATAATTGTCAGCTTTTTAAAAACAAATGCTCTAAGAGAGGGAGGTCAAGGATCTATCTTTAGGTTTGGCTGAAACAAATTCGTTTGGCAGCCCTGAGCTTCTAGACAGGAACTCAGGGGGGTGCTGGTGGCTGCTAGAAGCCATGCTAGAGTTTGGTCAAGTCTCTTAGTGCAGGGGTTTGGATGGAGCCATCATGCTGAGAGTTTTTGCAGTTCTCAAGCCTCTCTGCACATGGTATCTCATCCTCCAACAGGCTCAGCCAGGGTAGTTCACATGGTGTCAGAGGATTCCCAAATAAAAGAGAAGGCAAGTTCCAGAGCATAAGCATATTTTAAACCTCTGCTTGCTTACTAATGTCTCATTGGCCAAAGAAAGTCAGATGGCCAATCTCAGATCCAAGGGGTGGAGAAATAGATTCCTCCTCTGGATGGGAGGGGCAGCAAAGTCACATTGCAGAGGTGCATGCATACGGGGGGGAGGAATCCTTGCAGCCATCTTTGCAAACAATCTACCCAAAATTTCAGTTTATCACCAATCTGACAATCTGACCTTTCTCCCAAGTCCCTATTCCTGTGTGTGTGTGTGTGTGTGTGTGTGTGTTACGCGGGCCTCACTGTTGTGGCCTCTCCCATTGCGGAGCACAGGCTCCAGACGCGCAGGCTCAGCGGTCATGGCTCACCGGCCCAGCCGCTCCGCGGCATGTGGGATCTTCCCGAACCGGGTTATGAACCTGTGTCCCCTGCATTGGCAGGTGGATTCTCAACCACTGCACCACCAGGGAAGCCCCCAAGTCCCTATTCTTTAAGCAGGAATAATACAAATTTTAATCTTATGGCTTTCTCAGCTTAATGCTTAGTGCATCCTGGTCATTGAAATAGCTCATTTAGGTAAACTGAGTTTCTCTGGAATCCAAATGCTCATAGGTAGCCTCTACTCCTCCTAATTCTAAGCTGATATCTGGGGGTAAGGAGGTAGTCAAGAAGAGGTGGGGGTCTAGCTGCTGTGGTCAGTCCATTTGTGTCTTGAACAAAGGGGCCTCAGTGTGCTTGGGGTGGGTGTTCTGTTCTAGCCCATGCCCTGCTTGCCAAGCCCTGACTGGCTGGAACTGCATCAGCCTAGAGAAGGGGCGATTCTTCCAGCTGAGCCTCTCAGAGGAGTGCCTTTTGCCTTGCCTCTGCCCATAAATGCACCTTATTCTAATATGCACAAAGTCACCATGCATGTTCACAGAGGCCCAGGAAACACGTTCTCCACTAGTCCCCTGGGTGGCATTCCTTAATTAGCTAGTTACATCCTGCTCTCCTGGCCCCTAGTCATCCCAAATGACACTGAAGCACCAGGATGCATAATTAGCTCCTGGGGGCTGGACCATCTTTTAAAGACCTACCAGGATCCAGGTTCCTGTGCAGGCTCAACTGTTTCTCACTAGGTTTGCTTAAAAGCACGACTCTGGCCTGAGACGGCAGCGTCGTGGGACCTGGGCCCTTCCTGCACTGGTGCTCCATAAGCACTGCATAAGGCCTGATAGGCCCACAGCCACTTCCCTCCCATACATGTTTCTGCAGGACAGAATTAGAAGAGTAGGAGGCAAATGAGTCATCATGGGACCATAATCTCCTCTCTGAATAACAGAAATCCCCTAGATTATGGTCTGACCTCCTTTTCTTGTATCACCCTTTGTCCTGAGAGAGACCTTTGCACAGAAGAGAGAGAAAGATCCTTTGTTTATTGCATTTGCCATTTGGGATCAGTTATTGAGAGGTGGTTTGTGAGTAGACAGTCACTAACAAGTAGCACTGTACTGATCCTCATCCCGAATGATCCAGCATTTTCCATGAGCAGAGTATGAGAATCTCTGAAGCAACAAATTAAAACAAGGCTCCACCTATGATCTCAATGAGAATGAACAAGTCCCTAGTTCCACTGATAATAAGGAAATTATTCACTTACGCGTGTCAGCCACTGAGAGAAGTGGACTTTCCTTGACAATTTGCATCTTATTTTCTGCTTGGAGGCTGGGGTTCTGGTACCCTGGATTCCCAGTATGGTAGTCATTCCCATTTGAGCAACAAACCTGCAATTGTGTCATGCTGCTATGAGAGTTGCCAAACTCTCCTTATTTGCATGAGTAATGCATTTTTCTCATTTGCATTTTTGAGCACAGTACAAGTCCTATATCCTAGTCCAATGTTTCGCAAACTTTATATTGGGCATCAGAATCTCCTGGAAGAATTGTTAAAACAGATTCCTGGGCCCTATCTCCAAAGATTCTGATTCAGTAGGTCTGATGTGGGGCCTGAAAATTTGCATTTCTATAAGCTCTCTGGTGATACAGACACTGCTTGTCCCTGGACCTCACTTATAGTAGCACTCCTCTAATATACCTTCCATCTCCCAGGAGAGAGGATGATGGAGATTTAAAAAAAGAGGGCAGTCGTAGTAAGCTTCCGCTATGCAAAGTACAATTATGTAACAAGACAGCAGTTTTACGACCTGCTGTTAGCACATAAAAACAAAAATCAAACTTGAAGCACTTAGCAGATATACTTGTCTATAGAATAGAGGGAATTGCCATAACCACCATGTAGACTTAGGTGGAATCAGAGAGTAAGGAGGATATGACATAGGGAAGCCTTGCCCATTATCAGACCCAGGGATTGTGTTACCATACCTAACTTGGGTCCATTTGCCTATGAGTAGCAAGGCCAATCTACTGATACTGGGTTGTGGTAAAGGAAAGTACAGCATTTATTGCAGGGCATCAAGTAAGGAGAACGGGTGGTCAGCTAATGTTCAAAAGACCCAAAATCCTCAATGGCTTTCAGGGAAGGATTTTAAAGTCAACATTTGGGGTAAGGGTTGAAGCTCATGAAATTTCTTCTGATTGGTTGGTGGTGAGGTAAAGGGTGATGTTTTGGGAATCTTAACCATCAGCCTTCTGGTTCCAACCAGTCTGGAGTCTTTGTGCTTGTGGTCTGCGTGCAGTCACCATCCTCCACCTGGGTGGGGGAGTCTTAGTTCTTGCCGAACAACTCAAAGACATGCATCAGAGTGTTATGTATATCCTCTGAGGAGGAAGTAGGACTATGTTTTATTACTGATCTATTGTTTAAGCTATTATTACTTTTCTTGTTTGATTGCTTTTCCTTTGTTTCTGCATTCCTTCACTTCCCTAATTAGTAACTGTTTGAGCTTGCTCTTTGGAACTCAGGGAAGGCTTAGGAGACTAAAGCATTTTTCGACAAATAAGAAACAAGGGACATGTAGGGGATTTTACCTGGGAGGGCACCACAGGGTCCGGTTCAGTTTCAGCTGTAGAAAGAAGTTGGGAATTGAGAGATATGTGTTGTTAAGAAGAAATAACTAGCTCAAAATGACATCATTTGTCCTCCCTCCCACACCCCCACTACAGCAAAGCAAGACAATTCCAGTTTCAACCCCTCCCAGAAATGTGACCTTTAAAACAGTGAATCTGAAATTTCTTGATCAACACTAGTGAGGTGATCTGCATGATAAAGATCCCTGCTGTTCCCTTCTCCCAAAAGATGATGGCCTGGCCTGGAATAATCCTTTCTTGTCTTTTGCTAATATTTTCTTGCCCCCCCCCCCTCTCTTTCTGCCTATAAAAACCTTCATTTTGTACAACCCCTCAGAGATGTGCCCTTCTAGTTGGTAAACGGGATGCTCCCTAATTGATAAATTGTTGAATAAAACCAATTAGGTCTTCATATTTACTCAGTTGAATTTTGTTTTTTAACAGTTGTGTCCCTGATTTCCCCTCTCTGAGCTCCAGACTAGAGTGTCGGATAAATTGAGGGGAGCACCCGAGGCAGGGAACATTTGTTTTTAAGGATGATGGGAAGAGCCCACTGGCAGGGGCCTGCCCTGAATTGTCTGGGGAGCAGCCACGTCAACTGGAAGCACACAATCATAGGTCGGGGTTCTGCTGTAGCACAGACGGGACACAGAAGTATCTGAGAGACTGGTCACCATAGCAGGGTCAACATAGCTCTTCAGAAAATACTATCCAGGATTGAGCAAAGGCCCAAGAAAGGTTCTAGTTCAAGATCATAGCCAGGCCTCAGAGAAGTCTTTAGTGCCTGCAAGAGGTGGTCGGGAGGGGTGGGGAGGAGGTGTACCCAATCAGGTCAGCACACGCTACTGGGTCCCACCAGGCTGCGAGAGGCTGGGTCATGAGCAGCTGTGTTCTCCAGCCATAGGGTTCCACTGCAAGGGCAGTGGTGTCCCCCAGAAGGCTGGGATGTGTAGGGCCCCACTATGGGAGGGGTTTGCAGCCCAGGGTAGCAGAGCAAGGTGAGAAAAGAGGGCAATGACAAAGAAAGAGGTCAAATTTGACAAGTCAAAACACAAGAGTCGGGGCCTGGTGCTGAAATACCATTAAACTCAGGGGAAATTTTAGAGGCCAGAGCAAGAGCCTCCAGGATCAGAGAAGCCAGAACCAAGGTTAGAAATGCAGAGAGAGGAGGAGACCTGTCAGCCAGAGGGAGGCCGGGGCCAGAGATAACAAGCTAACTCCTGTCCCAGATGATGGGCTGTGTGCCCTTGGGGGGTCTCGGGGAAACCCAGCTCTAAGAACATGCCTAGCTCCTCACACAAGTTCTGCCTCTGAATTTATCCTTTTCTTAGTTTGCTCTCTGACAATACGCTGTGTTCCTACTGCCAACTCATCTGTTTCACCACAAGAAGTCTTAGAACTTAGTGATGCAAAGCTCTTTAGCAGATCTGAAATGGAGGTAACCCACTGTCAGAGGCTGCTCCCAGCCAGCCGGTGCCAGGCAGAAGGGTGGTCCCAACACGGGATCTGTCTTAGGGTCAAGATTAGGGGAAAGACCTCCAGGGACGCTGCAGCTCTGCTGCTGGAGAGGCGTTCCCCAGAAAGGTGGTGCAGTGGTTAACAGCACATATTTGGAAGGCTAGGGAGGAAAGTGTACAAAGTATAACCCCTGTGTAGATGTGTCACTGCGCTGCAGGGTGACAGGTTGTGAAACATCAGTTTCAGGGGTGTGGCCGTATGCAGCACAGCCTTCCTGAGTCTCCTTAAAGGGAAGATGCTCTTTCTTGATTCAAAAGCTCTAGCAAACACTCCTGTTTTCTCTTCCATTCCCCTCAGTAGCCTAAGAATAGTGCAGTAAGCAAGGGAGCACTGTCTTACACATTGGCTAATAAAACAAGAAAGAAAACCAAGAAAGGCACTATTCCTAAATATTACTGCCAGGAAGCCTCCACAAATGACACAGAATCATTTCAGTGACAAAATGAAGTCTGCTCAAGGAGAAAGCACCCAGAGAAGCAGCAGGCTCTAAGTGCCTCTCACCTCCTGCACCCTCCCTCCCACGTGTAATGACTTTGCATGGCCCCCAGAACGTAAACAAGGCTAGCATTCCAGCCAGGATGCCAGGGAAAGCAAAGCAGACAGCTCTGACTCTTGGCAGGAAAACCTACATCAAATGTTTATCTAATATTTTTGTTTAGCTTTTCAGGAGCATTTAGGATCTATGCACAGAACCTCAGAGCTACAGACCAATTCAGCTAATGCAGTAAAAAAAAAAGGTATTAGTCTTGGGAAAAAGTAACCAAACCAATTATTTGATATACCACTAGGAAAACCATTAAAAATTTTTCTTTTTTACGTTTGCCAGCTAATCATTTCAATGTCTGCTTTAATATGACATCAGAACATAAAGGCACCTACCATACTTTTAAATGTAAAAATAGTTGTACCCACACAGTGGAATACTACTCTGTTATACAATTATGAGTGATAGTAGTATATTTGCAGATATAGGAAAACATTTACTTGGATATTATTAAATGCAAAAAGCAAATCACAAAATAGTTTGCATTATATGAACCCTTTGTAGGGAGAGACGGAAAGATTTACAAGGACACGAACTAGTGTATTAACCAGGCAGATAAGATTATGTTTCTTGTTTTCTTCCTTTTACTTGTTGACTTCTAATTTTTGTAAAAGATAATATACCCTTTTGTAAAGTTAAAAAAAATCATTTTTTAAATAGTCAAAGCTTCAGGGAGAGGGCTGCTGCAGCAGAATTTTTCACTCATGACAAGGTCCAGGATTGCTTCACAGGCCCAAGTCTCAACTATCAGCAGGCGTTCAGATATGAAAAACATTACTTCTGGAATAGCAGGAATACTTCTTGTGATAAGCCAGAAGCCCAAGGATCTCCGAGAAGCATTTGAGAAAGAGAGAGCCTGTGTTTTGAGAGAACTCTGACGTGCAGCATGTACTCTGAGAAATGCCATCCAAGCGGCACAGGAGGGAGCCTGCCTGCTACCTGTCACCCTCAGAAACGAACAGTGCCTGGACTCCTGGGACGTGCCCTCAGACAGTGTCGTTTTTTTTTTTTTTTTTTTTTTTGGTGATATGCGGGACTCTCACTGTTGTGGCCTCTCCCGTTGCGAAGCACAGGCTCCGGACGCGCAGGCTCAGCGGCCATGGCTCACGGGCCCAGCCGCTCCGCGGCATGTGGGATCTTCCCGGACCGGGGCACGAACCCGTGTCCCCTGCATCGGCAGGCGGTCTCTCAACCACTGCGCCACCAGGGAAGCCCCAGACAGTGTCTTATTCTTTTGGTCTGTTTCTGCTTCACTGTGGCAGTTCACTCTCATTGTTCTTAGGACTTCAACGAGACCAGTCCACCAGATGTGGAGCTAGAAGTGGCAACAGAACGGGCCCGGAGTGAACAAGAGCACCCGAGGGTGGACTGAGCCCCCTTCAGGGGCTGGGTCGGGCCCTGGGCCAGTCCTCTGCTTACATGTGTTTTTGGGCTTCATACTCTGTGATCCACATGGACCAGGATGGCTTTTGCTTCCCCATTCTATACTCAAGACCATAGAGGTGGGATTTTAAAATTGTAATGCATTATTGAAAAATACCTTGTAAACTGCTGAATGGAAAATTCTAGAAGTAGCTCAGAGATGGTATATCTGCCTTATAAGGATGTTGGGAGGATTAACTATTTCATATAAAGGATTTAGCATAGTACCTGACATATAATAAGTATTTTATAATAAATGCTAGCTGCTCATCATTTCTAACTCAATTTTCCCCTTTTTTAACATAAAATAAATGTGCTTGTATCCCAAATCCTATTTATTTTGAATAGTTAAAAAGTTAGTTTGATTAATTCTTGTCTTTTGGAGATAGAGAGAAAGAATTCTCAATCATCAACGAGAAGATGATGAAGCATCTCAATCGGGCCTAATTTGGTTCCGCAGGCATAGACGCCTTTCTTTTTCAAACTGATTACTCCACTTGATTTCATTCAGGGTTCAGAAATTTGAAGATTCCTTGCAGTGCTACCTGGCTCTGCCAATCTTAAAATGGGTCTTTTGTGTGCTAGGACCCAATGAGGTTCATTCTTAGTGCTTTTATTCTTTTAAATTTCCATTAGTGTCTTTATTCCTTTGGAGATCCTATAGTTGTATTCTACTGGATTATGCATATGAACCCAGGGAAGTTTGCTCCAGAAAAGAGCTGTGGCCGATGCTTTGCTCTCTTCTGACTGCTGAATGACAGAATGAAACTTCTAGGGACAACAGGGGAAGCTATAAAAAAAATCTGAGCAATTACCAGCATGGCAATCCATTCCAAAGGCGACTCCAAATGGCAGCTTTAGGCAGGTGATGGATATGTTTTTTGTTTGCTGAGATCTCTTGAGAGAAATATCCCACCCATTCTCCATCCTTATGGTTTAACCACATGTGACTTGGGTCCTTCCAGTGTTCTCCACACCCCACCACAGTTATTGTTACCTGGGATAAGTCAGAGCTTTACACTCGGCTTTTTCTGGAGCTAGTAAGAAAGAAGCACTCCTTGCTTCTTTCATTAGGATCCTTAACTGCAAGAATTATGTAAGCCTAGAGCTGCTGGCAACTCTCTTTGCCTTTACAGGGAGAGATGAGAGAAAGGTACCCACAAATAAAGCTGACATGGAGCTGAAAAATGGAAAGACAGTCCCCTGCGAGCATCTTCTGAGTCCCTGAGTCTGGCCCTTTCAGAAACATGCTGTGTCCCAGTCTTCACAGTTCTGTGAGCCCATAAAAGTAAGTTTAAATTGGCTTCTGTTGCTTGACAACTGAAGGAGACCCATCTACTGCAAAGCTTATTGAGCAATATTTATTGATCTCTTTATTTGTGCCAGGCACTGAGCTGTGCCCTGTCTTTTTTTTTTTTTTCTTTTTTTTTTTTTTTTGTGGTATGCGGGCCTCTCACTGTTGTGGCCTCTCCCGCTGCGGAGCACAGGCTCCGGACGTGCAGACTCACCGGCCATGGCTCACGGGCCCAGACGCTCCGCGGCATGTGGAATCTTCTTGGACCGGGGCACGAACCTGTGTCTCCTGCATCGGCCAGCGGACTCTCAACCACTGCGCCACCAGGGAAGCCCACTGTACCTTGTCTTGAGAGACTTTCATTCTCCTTTGAGGTAAATGAAACAGAAAATCTTCAACAGGAATGAGTCAGCTCCTAAGAGCCCATAGAACTCAGAAATATTGTTTGATGTAATCCTTGAATATTTAGTGAATCTTGAAATATTAAGGATGTACTTCTCATCAGCACCATCTTATTATTCAATTTTACCAAAAAAGAAAGTCACACCTGAAACATTGTTATTTCCACTGCAGAGCTTCTACACTATTGTACCACATTGGAGTTCCTTAAAGAATTCTTAGCTGACTCTGCTCCATTACCTTGGATATGAAGTTCTCCATTAAGCCATCTGTATTAGTTTCCTGGGAATGCCATAACAAATTAGCACAAGCTGAGTGACTTAAGACACCAGAAATTTATTCGCTTATAGTTCTGTGGGCTAGAAGTCTGAAATCAAGGCATCAGCAGAGCCATGCTCCCTCGGAAGGCTCTAGGGAGGAATCCTTCTTTGCCTCTTCCTAGCTTCTGGTAGCTCCCAGGGATCTTTGGTGTTCCTTGGCTTGTAGCTTCATCACTCCAATCTCTGCCGCTGTCTTCGCATGGCCTTCTTTCCTCTGCATATGTCTGTGTCTTTGCATGGCCTTCTTATAAGCATACCCACATTGGATTTAGGGCCCACCCCAATCCAGTATGACCTCATCTTTACTAACTACATCTTCAAAGACCCTATTTCCAAAAAGTCACATTCTAAAGTTCTAGGTGGATATGAATTTGGGGGTAAATATATTCAACCCAGTATACTAGCTTACAAAAGCTCTCTTGGAACCAAACTTTCAGAAATAATGGCCCCAGGAAAACTCCTTCTACTGAGATGATTTCTCTTCATGTCTCAAAAAGTAAAGGTAAAATTTCTAATAGAAATTCTATGCTTTTTAAAGTTCACTTTAAGTGAAGAAAGAACTTTAAAAAACTGGGCCAGCAGAATGCAAGAAATATAATGATACCTGCATCTAGTTTAGTTAAACTAACTCTGGTCAACCAACAAATAGTCTGCTTACAGATGTGGGAAAGAAAATATCATCCTGAAGGAGATTTTATTCCATAATTACTCATCAGGGAAATACAAATTAAAACCCCAATGAAGTACCATTACACACTAGACAGAATGGCTAAAACCAAAAGACTGACAGTACTAAGTGTTGTCAAGGATATGGAGCAACGAGAACTCTCAGTCACTACTAGGGGAAGTTGTAATGGTTCAACTATCTTGGAAAACTGCTTAGCAGTGTATACTAAAGTTAAACATATGTCTACCCTGTGACCCAGGAATTCTACCCTAGGTATATACCCCAAAGAAATGAATGTGTTGTCATCAAAAGACTCCTATAAGATACTTTACTCATTGTGACTAAAACTAGAAATGACTCAAATGTTTATATACAGGAAAATAGTACATAAATTGTGATATATTCACATAATAGAATATTATATACTAGTATAGGGGAAAAACATCTGGAGACATAGAAAAATATGGATGAATCTCAAAAACATTTATATTGAGTTTTTTAAAAAGCTGGACATAAAAGAGTATATATACTGTATATCTCCATTTACATGAAGTTCAAGAACAGGCAAAATTAACCTGTAGTTATATGTCAGAATACTGACTTGAAGTGACATTAAAAAACTTTCTGTAATGATGAAAATGGTCTATATCATGACCTAGGTGGTAGATATGTGGGTGTATATGCACATAAAAATTCATCAACCTGTGTACTTAAGATTTGTGTATTTTTATATAGGTAAGTAATACTTCAAAAACAGTACCAATAATAGTGAAGGATAAGTTTCCTGCCCTCTTGGAGCTTCCTGATGAGTTGGGGAGGTGAACATTAATGAATAAGCATTCAAACACATCATTAAAATTATAAATGCTCTGATAGGAAAGAATAATGTACTTTGAGAAAGTAACAGAAGAATACAATTTGAACTGGAGTGTTATTTTCCAAATAACTCATATGTTACTATTTCTATCTCAGATATCTACTGCAATCTCAGATGGAGTCAGTTATCTGTAAGCATAATAGGAAGTTATTGAAATCCAGCTGACCCCTGCCTGTTTATTGGATCCCAGGAATTCTGGATCTAAAATACAGGATCATTTCTAACAATGAGTCAGCATTTCATTCCAGGAAGTTGAAGAAATTTGCAAACAAGAATTTTACACCAGTTGTCACTGACCCATCTTCTCTCCTTGAGCAAAGGTTAGATAAGAGGGAAATGTCATTTGACTGAGAGCCATGATATGGACCTTTGGAGGAAACTGGAAGAAATTATTTCCATTATGCTCTTGTTAAACATGCTCATCTATACTCAACAAAAGGATTAACTTCCATTGAATCATTCATGGAGCAATATCTTAAGACTTAACTACTTCCAAGAGTATCCACGTTGCAGGGGATGAAATGGCCACTGACATACTTGACAAGAAGTTGTAGATTATTAACTACATTAAATGCTTAGGTGAAGAAATAAAAAGCACTACATAATTAAAGTTTTAAAAGGATACCTCCTCATAAAATGTATACAAAAAAAGAAACAAAAATACTAAAGCTAAAGAAGGACATATCCCTGTAAAGTGTTTGGCTAAAAGAAAAAGACATTTTAAAAATATCATATAGAGGGCTTCCCTGGTGGCGCAGTGGTTGAGAATCCGCCTGCCGATGCAGGGGTCACGGGTTCGTGCCCTGGTCCGGGAAGATCCCACATGCCGCGGAGCAACTGAGCCCGTGAGCCATGGCCGCTAGGCCTGCGCGTCCGGAGCCTGTGCTCCGCAACGGGAGAGGCCACAGCAGTGAGAGGCCCGCATACCGCAAAAAAAAAAAAAAAAAAAAAAAAAAAAAAAAAAAAAAAATATCATATAGAAAGTCCCAGAAGATGGGAGAAAATTTGGAAAATCCTGTAGGCATGACAGGTGAAATCTGTCTAAAAGAAGATACCCAATCCAAAAATGCTACTCTGATTATAATATCTGGAGTGGAAGCACTATGGAATCTCAGTCAAAAGTCTGTTATCTGATAACTTCAGTATCTCATAATCCCAGGTATTCTAAGGTGCCCCTTTGGATTTGGTGAGTAAATCCTGTGAATTAATCACAGTATATATTTGGTGTTAGCTTTAGAAATGGACGGTGTCCTTTTAAAATTTTGTGTAATCTCTTGTATATTTTTGAGAATACTGAAAAAAATGGTTATATATATATATGTGTGTGTGTAATGTATGAACACTTGTTATTACAAGTGTTCACTAATGGCATTAAGTGGGCACCCCAAGGGAAAGCTAATGAATCTGTGACATGGACTTTTGGGACCAAGAAAGATGCGTTCTGGATGGTATCTTGACTATAATACACTGCTTTTTATTTTTCTGCAGGTGTGAGGGTTTGCTCTCAATCACAGAGTTAGATTAAGAAAGAGGATTCTTGCCTCCACAACTAATACTGCTTGCTAGTGTTATACAAGTTCAGAACACTAATGATGACGTGATATCACCACACTGATCAACTTCAAAGGCGAGAGTGACCTGCCCACAGGAGAATCATTGAAAGCAACATATCTTGATGAGATTTCTGTTGGTTGGTTGGTATGTTTTGCTACATTTCAAAAGGCAGCAACAAATTTCTGAATACCTCTGTCTCTGTCACCTGGTATTTCTATGAAATTACTAGGATAACATCCATTTAATTAGAATGAAGTTTCCAATTAATAAAGTTGGTTGCACCTACCTCGTTTTCTACTTACCACATGTATAATTACTATAGTGTTGTCCTTGGCATAGACATATATGGCAGAACTTCCACCCACCCTGAAGGAAGGGTGAAATAAATAATAGTAGGCAAAGGGAAAGCAAAGACAGGTTGAGAGAAGAATACAACAAAAGCAATGAGACCAGAGGAAAGAGTGAAGGAATCTAGTGTGGGTGAAGAAGAGCACCTTCACCAGGGAGTTATTTTGTCATGCTGTTTTCCTTTACCCCCAAGTGGGAAATATGAAGAACGTGTCTTTTTTTTTTTTTTTTTTTTTTTTGTGGTACACAGGCCTCTCGCTGTTGTGGCCTCTCCCGTTGCGGAGCACAGGCTCCGGACGCGTAGGCTCAGCGGCCATGGCTCACGGGCCCAGCCGCTCCGGGCATGTGGGATCCTCCCGGACCGGGGCACGAACCCGTGTCCCCTGCTTCGGCAGGAGGACTCCCAACCACTGCGCCACCAGGGAAGCCCCAAGAACATGTCTTCTTGAGAACAGGCATTTGAGCAAGATGGCCTTGTAAAAAAAAATAACCCATTCTAGGCTTTGGAATGTTCTAATGTGGAAACTTATATCCAAGAATGAGCTATGACAAACAGTATCTTCACTATTTTTAGGAGCAAACCACCCTCTTTCTCTGAGTAGTAAGCCTAGTGCCCAGACTTATGACACAAGGACTATAGGCAAGTGAAAAACTATATCAGAATCATATTTTCAAAACAGTGTCCCTATTGTACTTGCAGTTTTGCTCAGAATAATTCTACCAAAAATGATATTGAGGATCACAAGCTCATGGTTCCATTGCTAGAAAGAGCTAGCAAATAAAGAGGAGGGAGGGCCCTGGGGGTGGTGGAGAAGGCCATGAGCTCACAGGCTACCGGGCCAAGCTCCTGCAACAACAGAATAACCTGTGAAGGGATAAAGACACAGACGTAGAATATGGACTGGAGGACAAGGGGAGGAGGAAGGGTAAGCTGGGACGAAGTGAGAGAGTGGCAGGGACATATACACACTACCAAATGTAAAACAGATAGCTAGTGGGAAGCAGCCGCATAGCACAGGGAGATCAGCTCGGTGCTTTGTGTCCACCTAGAGGGGTGGGATAGGGAGGGTGGGAGGGAGATGCAAGAGGGAGGGGGATATGGGGATATATGTATATGTATAGCTGATTCACTTTGTTATAAAGCAGAAACTAACACACCATTGTAAAGCAACTATACTCCAATAAAGATGTTAAAAAAAGAAAAAAAGAATAACCTGTGAGGACTGTGCCAGGCCCTCCGCTCCTCCAACACAGCAGCCACAGCAAGAAGCCTGAGGGGCTGCTTTGAAGACACCTGTGACCAACGTTGGTCCTAAGGAGAATTCTGTACAGTTGTGATTTGAAGGGTTTTGTGTCCCCTCTGTTTAAAAGTCTTGTCCTCACAGTTCTGCTTGATACCAGAAACTGCCACATTTGTAGTGTCTGTCTGATCACACATCTGGATCTTGAGGATGAAAGATCCAGGATAAAGAAGGTTTGACAGGAGAAGAAAGAAACAAAGAACAATACTAATGGGGAGCATTTATTAAGCACTCACTACCTGTGATACTGAGATATAATAAGTATGTATTTGGTCTTTGTCCCTGTTCCTGGTACAAAGCTCCTAATACCCTTGTAATTCCCTAAGTGATAAGTGCTCTAAAGGCTACAGGAGCATCATCTGTTATTCACAACAAGCCCCTTTAACCACATCTGAGTTTATGTTAACGAGGTGACTTTCAGAAAGCCCCTACCTATGGGGGCTGGCTGCTGAGGGAACCAGCTGAGTGATTAGAGGGTTGGAATTTTCAGCCTCACACCCCTCCACTTCTCAGTAGGTGAGGGGCTAGAGATTGAGTTTAATCACCAGTGGCCAATGATTTCATCAATCATGCCTGTGTAATGAAGCCTCCATAAAAATCCCTAAAGTATTGGGGTTCAGAGAGCTTCCCAGTTGCTGAACCCATGGAGGTGCAGGAAGGGTGGTGAGCCTGAGAGAAAAAGGAAACTCCATACCCCTTGCCTCATACATGACCCTACACATCTCTTCCACCTGGCTGTTCCTGAGTTGTATCCGTTTACAATAAACCAATAATTCATAGTAAGTAAACTGTTTTTCTGTGTTCTGTGAGCCACTCTAGCAAATTATCAACCGAAGGAGGGATCATGAGAACCTCCTATTTATGGCCCTTAGGCCAGAGGCACAGTGGATAACCTAGACTTGAGATTGGCATCTAAAGTGGGGAGTGGGGCAGTCTTCTGGGACTGAGCCCTTAACCTGTGGGATCTGATGCTATCTCCAGAGAGATAGTGTTGGGATCGAGTTCAATTTGTAGCACACCAAGTTTATGTCCGCTGAAATTTGGAGAATTGCTTGGTAAGGGAAAAATCCCTCCCTACACTTGGAGTACAGAGGCCTTCAGTGAATAGTGAGTTAAGGGAACAAGTGTTTTCCTTTTCATCATCTTATTTTCTTTAACTTTCACATATCCCTGGTAGCATCCTGGCAGGAGAAACTCTCGGTTGCCCACCCAGCATCCATTTTCCCCTTTCTTCTAACTGAATCACAGTTTTGTTCTTCCCCAGTGTAGCCTCAGGAAAGCCAAATGCATTCCCACACCAATGATAAGCTGGCTTCATTTCAGAGTAATCTTGTCTCCTTCCCAGAATTCTTCTGGATGTCCTATTATATAAGATAACCTTACTGCTTAAGCCAGCTTGAGTTGGATTGTTTTGCTACTTGCAGCCCAAAGCTGATACATTGCTATTATTTTTTTCCCCACTTGAAAATCGGGACTCAGACAGCTAACTAACTAGCTCAAAAGTTGGAGAACAGAGTTCAAAACAGGGTTTCTCTGACTCTGATGCCAAGGTCTAACCTGCTAACTAGTCTGAGAAGGGACCATTCATGGAGGGAAGGGGAGCCAAGGAAACAATGATCCAGACTCTCGTGGGGGATGCAACGTCATAAGGGAGTGAGTATAATTCTTCTTTGAATATTCCTCATCGGATGGGGGAGGGATAAGAGGCCAGAGTGGCATAACACCCTAGTCTTTTAATGGGGGTGGGGTGGGGAGGATGTGTAGAAGAGGACCCCGGAGGTCCCTTTAAAAGCATGAAATTTGTCCCTTGACCAATTTCACAGCATTAAAAATAATGTTTTCAGAGGTTTTCAGTGTACAAAGTGCATTTCTGATACATGATTTTAGTTGATTTGATTCTTTTAAGGATACTATTGAGGCAATACATTCACTTCCAGAGGAAACTGAGGCTTTGCGAAGTTACAGGACTTGCCCAAATTCTTTCAGCCAAGCGGTAGAGCTGGGGCTTGATCCAAAGTCCATCTGATTCTAAATCCATGCTCTTCCCATGTCACTGTGTTTGTCAATATGACTCTTGTTCCTGCAGGTGACACACTCAAGACCATTTACTTTTAAAAAAATGTGGCAGGACTTTGGGAATGGTAGCTTGCATGGTTTTTGCAATGACTGTTTGATTTAGAGGGAGGTCTATACTCTCACCCTTCTAGAGAGCACAAAAGGAGCCAACTGCCTTGAGAGTTCACAAGAAAAATTCAGCCCTGGAGCCAAGAATCCTTATCGTCTGGAAACAGAAGCCCTTTAGGGCAGGTCTCATAGACAAACCTCCCACAGGATTAAAATTCTGCAGTGCTCAACCTCTAGATGAAAAGTTCTTCGCCTTCCACTAGTACCCTTCCGTCATGAGAGAAGACATTCCCAGTATCTCTCTTGCTACCTGGCAAAAGAGTAATGCTGAGAAAAGCTATATCATAAATCAGTGGAGAAATTCAAGCTATTGGCCTCCTAATGTTACTTGCTGAGGATTTGGCTTGTTTATAAAGATGATTTGGTTATTTATAAAGATGATTATAAATTCGGTTTCCTCAAGCAAGCACACACCTACCCAAAACTATTCTGTTTTCCTTACCAGCAGCTGTGTGCACTGGGGGATTCTGTGTGGGGCCCCTCCCTGATGTTGCTATGAAACCACAGAAATGCAGCTCAGGGGGCTTCAAGGAGTTCCAGTTCTTTCTGTCTCAATGCAGAAAGAATTCAGCAAGAGGCAAAGTGATAGAAAAGAAGTGATTTATTAGAATAGGACACTTGTGAGGTTTACAAGCATGTAGGCAAGAGGGTGCCACCCCAAGAACTTAGTGGGCTACAGTTTTATCATCAGAGGAAAAGTGGTGGGGGGGGAGGGAGAAGACTACCTTCTTCCTCATTCTTGTGTAGACAAGCTTCCATTATCAGTTCTTCCTCCACATTGGGTGGGGGAGTTTTCTTGTCCCTATATGGTCAAACTGGGATTGTCGCGGTGCAACCAAGATGAACAAAAAGGCAAGTAACATATACTAAAATATGGTAAACCATCTCAGGCTTCAGTATAATGTCACCTTTTCCTTATATTTTTGTTTTTAGTGTGCACAGAGGAACATGTCCTAGGAATCATTAACTACTGACCTCACTGAGCACAATGTGCATCTCATTCCACCATTGTTTAAATGTTTCAGGGCATGTCTCATGCTTCTGTTGCATGGTTTTATTGCTAAGCAAGCCTACTTGGTTTTGTTGTTAAGCAAGCCTGCTTTCTTGAGTGATCATTAACTTACAGGGGTCTCACATACTTTTTTTTTTTAATTTATTATCCCTTAGTGGGATTAACTATTTAATCACCTACTTTGTCCCTTTACTCTGTCCCTATCAGCTATGGGATAATCTACTTGTGATTCTAGTTTCTTAAAACATTTATTGAGCACTGACCTAGTACCGAACACTAAGCATACCTTTAATCCTAACAACACTGTGACAGCAGGTATTCCCACTGAATAGACAAAGAGACTTGGTTCCATGCTGACTTGTTCAAAGACTCCCAGCTAGAAAGTAGTAGAGAAGACACTGATTCTGTGATGATCAGCTTCCATTGCAGGTGCATGCACTAACTCCATGACTAGCCCATAGCGACCAGGATGGCAAGAGCAGATTTCATGGCAGTTCTTGTTTATGAACCAACTATGCATACATATTATGCTATTACTTAGTGGAGTAAGTGTTGCCAAAGACCCGGTCTTCCATGAGCTTTCAGTTTATTGGAAACAGCTGTTGTAAAACAGACTTCCAGATGAAATCCAAAATTCATTCTCCCCTTCTCCTAGGAAAGAGAATGTTTATTTGGATACATTATAACCAAGCTAAACACTGTATTTCCCAGCCTCCCTTGTAGCTAGGAATGGCCCTATAACAAAGTTCTGGCCAATGGAATATTAGAAGAAGTGGTCTTCACAATTTCTTAGTTATGCCTTTAAAAAGAAGCGATGATGGCAAAGTAGAAAAACCCTGAACTCACCTCCTCTCACAGGCACACCAAAACCACAACTATTTGCAGAGCAACCATTGGTGAAAAAGACCATAACCTACCAGAAAAATATCTCCTACAACTAAAGATAACTAAAGGAACCACAAGAGATGGGTAGGAGGGTGGAATCACTATGTAGTCAAGTCCCATACTCTTGGGTGGGCAACCCACAAATGGGAAAATAATTACAATTGCAGAAATTCTCTCCAAGGAATGAGAGGTCCAAGACCCATGTCAGGTTCTACAGCCTGGGGAGTCCTGTGCCAGGAAGATGAACCCCCATAGCATTTGACTTTGAAGGCCAGTTGGGCTTGCTTTCAGGAGTCCCAGAGCTGGGGGAAATAGCGACGTCACTCTTAAAGGGCACATACTAAACCTCAAACGCTCTGGGACACAGGACAGAAGCAGTAGTTTGGTAGGATCCTGGGTCAGACCTTTCTGCTGATCTTGGGGAGTCTTCTGGACATGCAGGAGGCAACTGCAGCTCATCCTGGGGACATAGACCCAGGAATCTGTCATTTTGGGGAGCTCCTCTACCACGTGGACAATGGTGCTGGCAAATGTCATTTTGGAATCCTCCCTCTAGCTCATTAGTCCCAGGACCCAGCCCTGCCCTGGCCCATCGGTCTGTAGGTGTCAGTGTTGGGATGCCTCAGGCCAAGCAACTAAATGGGCATGGACACAACCCCACCCACCAGCAGACAGGCTGCCTTAAGACCCTCCGAGCCCACAGCTTTCTCTGGACATGACCCTGACCACCAAAGGGCCCAGGACCTGGCCACATGCACCAGTGCACAGGCACCAGACATGAGACCACACCCCCCCCACCACCAGGGCCCTCCAGCCAGAGACCCCAGGACAGAGCTCTACCCACCATCCTCAGTCCTCAGCCCTAGATCCCCTGGGTCCTGGTCCCACGCTCCAGGGAACCTGCTCTAGCCTTGGGACAAGCCTTACCAAGGGGCAGACACCAGCCACAAGAAAACTGCAGCCCTGCATTCTATGGATCTGTCCCACTGACCAGCAGGCCAGATCCTGCCCTGGGACCAACTGGGCCCTGGCCCCGCCCAGTAGCAAGGCAAAATAATCAACTTCAAAGAAACCCCTGCAAAAACACAAACACATGGAGTCTAAAAAGTGTGCTACTAAATAACCAATGGATCACTGAAGAAATCAAAGAGAAAATCAAAAAATACCAGGAGACAAATGAAAACACAATGATCCAAAATCTATGGGATGCAGCAAAAGCAGTTCTAAGAGGGAAGTGTATAGTGATATAGGCTTACCTCAGGAACTAAGAAAAATATCAAATAAACAACGTAACCTTACACCTAAAGGAGCTAGAAGAAGAAGAAACAAAACCCAAAATTAATAGAAGGAAAGATATCATAAAGAGCAGAACAGAAATAATAGAGACTAAAAAGCAATAGAAAAGATTAATGAAACTAAGGGCTGGTTCTTTGAAAAGATAAACAAAATTGATAAACCTTTAGCCAGAATCATCAAGAAAAAAAGAGAGAGGACCTAAGTCAATAAAATCAGAAATGAAAAAGCAGTTACAACCAACACCACAGAAATTCAAAGGATCATAAGAGACTACTACAAACAACTATTTGCCAATAAAATGGACAAACTAAAAGAAATTAACAAAGTCCTAGAAATGTACAGTCTCCCAAAACACAACCAGGAAGAAATACACAATATGACCAGACCAATTACCAGTACTGAAATTGATTCAGTAATAAAAAAAACCTCTCAACAACAGAAGTCCTGTACCAGATGGCTTCACAGGTTAATTCTACCAAACATTTAGAGAAGCATTAACACCAATCTTTCTCAAACTATTCCAAAAAATTGCAGAGGAAGGAACACTTCCAAATGTTCATTCTACAAGGCCAGCATCACCCTGTTACCAAAACCAGACAAAAATATCACAAAAAAAGAAAACTATGGGCCAATATCACTGATGAACATAGATGCAAAAATTCTCAACAAAATACTAGCACACCAAATCCAATAATACAGCGGTCTGCAACCTTTTTTGGCACCAGGGACCGGTTTCATGGAAGACAATTTTTCCATGGCCTGGGTTGGGGGGTGGTTCAGGCAGTAATGCCAGTGATGGGGAGCACCAGATGAAGCTTTGCACACTCGCCCACTGCTCACCACTTGCTGTGTGGCCCAGTTCCTAATAGGCTGCAGACTGGTAGCTGTCTGCAGCTCAGGGGTTGGGAACCCCTGCAATAATATATGAAAAGGATCATACACCATGAGTAAGTAGATTTACTCTGGGGATGCAAGGATATTTCAATATCTGCAAACTCAATCAGTATGATATAACCACATGAATAGATTGAAGAATAAAAACCATATGATCATCTCAAATGATTCAGAAAATGTTTTTGATTAAAAACTTGCCCAAAAAATGGGCACAGAGGGGATGTATCTTAACATAATAAAAGCCATATACAACAAACCCACAGCAAACATCATTCTCAATGGTGAAAAACTGAAAGCATTTCCTCTAAGATCAGGAAAAAGACAAGGATGTCCATTCTCACCACTATTATTCAACAGTTTTGGAAGTCCTAGCCACAGCAATCAGAGAAGACAAAGAAATAAAAGTAATCCAAATTGGAAAGGAAGAAGTAAAATTGTTACTGTTTACAAATGACATGATACTATACATAGAAAATCCTAAAGACACCATCAAAAAACTACTAGAGCTCATCAGTGAATTCAGTAAAGTCGCAGGATACAAAATTAATGTACAGAAATCTTTTGCATTCCTATACGTTAACAACGAACTCTCAGAAAGAGAAATTAAGGAAACAATCCCACTTACCATTGCATGAAAAAGAATAAAATACTTAGGAATAAACTGGCTAACGAGGTAAAAGATGTGTACTCAGAAAACTATAAGAGGCTCATGAAAGAAATTGAAGAAAACATAAACAGATGGAAAGATATACCATGTCCATGGATTGGAAGAATTAATACTGTAAAAATGCCCATAATACCCAAGGCAATCTACAGATTCATTGCAGTCCCTATCAAAATACCAGTGGCATTTTTCACAGAACTAGAACAAATAGTTTTAAAATTTGCATGGAAACACAAAAGACATTGAATAGCCAAAGCCATCTTGAGAAAGAAGAACAGAGGTAGAGGTATCATTCTCCCTGACTTCGGACAATACTACAAAGCTACAGTGATCAAAACAGTATGATGTTGGCACAGAAACACACACATAGATCAATGGAATAGAACAGAGAGCCCAGAAACAAACCCAGGCATTTATGGCCAATTAATCTATAACAAAGGAGGAAAGAAAATACAATGGAGAAGACAGTCTCTTCAATAAGTGGTTCTGAGAAAACTGAACAGCTACATGTAAAAGAATGAAATTAGAACATTTTCTCACACCATATACAAAAATAAACCCAAAATGGATTAAAGACCAAAATGTTAGACCCAAACCATAAAACTCCTAAAGGGAAATATAGGCAGAAAACTCTTTGATGTAAATCAAAGCAATCTTTTTTTGGATCTGTCTACGAAGGCAAAGGAAACAAAAGCAAAAATAAACAAGTGATACTGAATTAAACTTAAAAGCTTTTACACAGAAAAGACAAAACAAAAACACAACCTACTGAATGGGAAAAAATATTTACTTGCAAATGATAAGACTGATAAAGGTTAATATCCAATATATATAAACAGCTCACACAACTCAACATCATAAAAACAAACAAACCAATTTTAAAATGGGCAGAAGACCTGACTAGACATTTTGCCAAAGAAGACATACAGATGGTCAGCAGGCACATGAAGAGGTGCTCAACATTGTTAATCATCAGAGAAATGCAAATTAAAACCACAAAGAGATATCACCTCACAGCTGTCAGAATGACTGTCATCAAAAAGAATACAAATAACAAATGTTGGTGAGGATGTGGAGTGTACAACAACTCTTGTACACTGTTGTTGATGGGAATATAAATTGATGCAGCCACTGTGGAAAACAGTACAGAGGTTTTTCAAAAAACTAAAAAAGAACTACCATAAGATCCAGCAATTCCACTCTTGGGTGTATATCTGAAAAAAATAAAAACACTAACTCAAAAAGATACATGCAGTGATTAATATAAATAGCATTACAGGAATAATAAGAGGTACTGTTTATTGAGCACTTATGGTGGGTCATGCACATCAAATGAGACACGCTTTAAATCAATTTATGTCACTCAATCCTCACAGCAACTTTTGTGAGGCAGGTACTATTATTCATTTTTCACAGACAAGAAAACTGAGGGTAAGAGAGGCAAGTTGACTTGCCCATGCCTACAACCACTCACTAGCAGTCTGGCTCCAGAGCTCACTCTAAACCATTATCTTATTGTTTCTCAAAATATAGTCTGCATAAACCACCTGAATTAGAATCACTTCAGGTGCTTATAACAAACCGTTGCACCCCATGCTACCTTAGCTGAATCAGAATCTCAGAGAATTCAAGACATGGTCTCTGCCCTATAATACTTACAATTAAGAAGATTAAAGCACTTGAAGAAACTAGAGGACAGTTAAACATGTTAAACTGTGGGATGCTGACTTTAAGAGTAAGTAGTAAATAGGAATCTTGAGACAAGTGACTGAGAACCAGGAAAGGTTTAGCACCTTGTTTGGAGGGCTTCACTGTGACCAGGGACTGCTAATAGTAACATAAGTGTAGTACTACAACTGCAGGCACACCTAGTGTTATTGCACTTAGCTTTATTGTGCTTCAAAGATATTGCATTTTTTGTTGTTGTTGTTGTTACAAATTGAAGGTTTTTAGCAACCCTGCATTGAGCAAGTCTGTCAGCACAAGTTTTCCAACAGCATTTGCTCATTTCATATCTCTGTGTCACATTTTGGTAATTCTTGCAATATTTTAAACATTTTCATTATTATTATTATACTTATTATGGTGATCTGTGATCTTTGATGTTACTATTGTAATTGTTTTGGAATTTTTAGCAATAAAATATTTTAAAATTAAGAAAAAAAGATACATGCACCCCAATGTTCATAGCAGCATTGTTTATAATTGTCAGGATATGGAAGCAACCTAAGTGTCCATCAACTGATAAATGGATAAAAAGAGATGGTATGTATACACAATGGAATACTACTCAGCCATAAAAAATGAAATTTTGCCATTTGCAACAGCATGGATATATTGTACAACACAAGGAATATAGCCAATATTGTATAACTATAAATGGAATATAACCTTTAAAAATTGTGAGTAACTATGTTGTACATCTGAAACTTACCTAATATTGTACATCAACTATATCTCAATAAAAAAAAGTAAATATAACAAATAAATTTTAAAAAAGAAAAAGAAGCAATGTCCCCATTCTTTCCCCCTCCTTTTCCTTCCTGCTGCTTGGAATGCAGACATGATGGCAGGGGCAGGAGGTGCCATCTAGAATCATGACGTGGAAGCCACGTATTCAGGATGGCAGAGCAGCAACATAGAAGGAGCTAAGACTGTGATGATTATGTAGCTGCCATACCAGCCTTGGACTATCATCTCCCTGTACTTTTACCTGAGAGAGAAGTCAACTTATCATTTAAATCACTGTTATTTAGGTCTCTTTGTTAAAGACACCAACTAATAGAAATGTGAACACAAATACCTGTAAATCAGTGCCCAATAACTGGGAAAGCCCCGTTTGCGTAATGGTGTCCCCACTTACTCCTGGGAGCCCCAGAAGGTGCTTTACAAGTGGCCCACAACTAGTTTGTTAATGTGCACACTTCTTCTCTCCGTCCTTTTCTGCTCCCTGTCACCCACATTGCCTTCAGCCTGGCCTGCCTTGCCAGAGTCACAGCCCATCACAAGATGGCCACTACCCAGGCCAAGAGACTATTTCCCCCACTTCCAACCTCTCCAGCCTTCTGGGTAAAGAGCGGTGCCAAAGTTCTTTACAAAGGTAAGTAGAGACTCTTTTGCAACTCTGGCCACCTTGAGTCTCCTGGGACATCTGGGCAGCTCTACCCAGAACCCCTCCAGACATTGGAGGGCTCAGCTTCAGGCTCTCCCCCTTCACCGTGAGGCACACTCAGTCCATAAGGCCATCCCTTGAGGAAGAGACCAAATCATCCTTTCTAATGTCCTCCTCCTCCTCTTCTCCCTGCCCCCACCAAGGCTCCTCCTCCTCTACTGCTCACCAACCAAAAGCTCAGACACATATGAACAAAGGGGAATGGGCCCCAAGATGCAATCATGGTGTAGGCAGTCAAAGTTAAACCATATATATAGCCAAAGCTGACTGAAGAGTGTGTGTGTGTGTGTGTGTGTGTGTGTGTGTGTGCGCGCGTGCACACGCGTGTGTGTGTGTATGTTGAGTTTGAGGATCCTGTATTAGCAGGAGCAACCATGGAAGACTTCATGGAGGAAGCATTAGCTCCAGATCCTGGACAGTTACAGGAAGCTCAGAGAGACTTACAATTTGCCATTCACTCCAAGTTCCTAATAGATAGCCAGAGGACAGAGCTGATAGGAAAACTGATGGAGAAATTGAAGAGTGTATCTCTCCTTGATCCAATTGTCTTGGTTCATTTACCAAGAGTTCATAAAACAAAAGTACCTAGAGGGTCCATGAAGGAAATGTCAATGAGTGAAGTGGAAAACCGGGGACATGTGTCCTCCCCATGGTGACAGTGGATGCTCAGATCCTCTAAGTGTTGCCATATAGGAATAGGGACACAGATCAGATTAGATCAGATTTGTCAAAAAAATGACCAAAACATATGAATATTTGATGTGAAAAATCCCAATTTTAAAAAGCTGATTATTAAATCTTTTAAAGTAACTAAGTGGGACAAATTAAATTAAACTTTGGGCCACATTCAGACTTTGGGCCTGCATCCTGACATTGTGAGGCCATGTTTCTATCTGTGCTCATTGTTGCTAAATACTAGCTTTGAGCAGGGCACTGTATTAGCTCTAGGTTGTATGTGTATATATGTATGTGGAGAAAGAGATAAAAACAAAGTCACTGCACTCAAGGAAGTAATAATCTAGAACAGATACGACATAGACACATGCAATTGCAGGAAGGAGGAAGTCACATCTCATTTGGGGAAATCAGGGATAGACAGCTACCCCAAGGAAGCACCTCTGTCAGGAAGAGGAGCCAGAAGAAGGAAGAGAATTTCAGGAAGGGTGTGATGAGTAAACAACACAAAACAATACCGAGTACTTAAGGAGGACAAAAACCAGGGAAAGGTTGTTGACTTTGACAAGTAGGAGGTCATAGGTCATCAAGGAGAGGGTATTCTTAAAGGGAAATAAGACTGAGGCAGTGGTAAAGCTGAAACTACAAGTGATACCACTTGGTGAGAACTGATCACCGTGGGAAGGAAGTAAGAAGACAGCAGAGAGGGCGAGTGTGCTAAAGGGACAAGAGGTCAATGAGACTGTGGGAAGTGGGGACACTGGAGAGGGAGAGCTGGATGATGGTGGAAGAGAAGAGGAAGAGTAGACTCAAAGGGGAAGAAGGAGAGGAAGGAGCCAAGGGTGTGCACAGGAGGTCAGAGGGCAAGACCTCTGGGAAAGGAAGGAGTCATGTGTCTGAGAATATTGCAAATCACAAGATAGTTCCCAAAGGTCCCATTTCTAAAATATATCAGAACAGAAAGCTGTGTTGGAGAGTTGTAAAAAAGAAAGAAGAAAAAACCTTAGGGCTTCCCTGGTGGCGCTGTGGTTGAGAGTCCGCCTGCCGATGAAGGGGACACGGGTTCGTGCCCCGGTTCGGGAAGATCCCACATGCCGCGGAGCGGCTGAGCCCGTGAGCCATGGCTGCTGAGCCTGCGCGTCCGGAGCGTGTGCTCCGCAACGGGAGAGGCCACAGCGGTGAAAGGCCCGCGTACCGCAAAAAAAAAAAAAAAAAAAAAAAAAAACACCTTAAAATTAGTTCCATGAAGTTCATTAAGGAATAAATCTTTTGGGTTGCAGAAAAAATCTTTGAGAAAATAGCTCAGTGAATAGTTCTAAACTGGGTTGGAGGCGATACAAGTAAAGATGCATAAAATTCAGCTTGGCTAAAGATGAAATCAAGAGTGGATTAACATTAAGTATATCTTGGGGAATGGAAAAAATGTTCTAAGAGTCCATATTAATAGAAGGGGTTGTCTAGGGAGCAGAAAGATAGCCAGTGACTCTTTAATTATGAAATAGAAAAACAGAAGGATTAGATCACTGTAGATTATTTTGGAAAGAAGTGAGAATGTGTCTGTTACAGGGTTACCCACTTTACATTCTCTTATAGCTCCCCTGCCATTGTGAGAATTCAACATTTGTTTCTCTCCTAAGCTTGACTTTTGTTCTCCATTGACAATGGCTCTGTATCTGGTTTGTGCTGGCTGCTTCTCCCGAAAGGCTTCCAAGAAAACTATTACAACTGCCTTACCCAGCATGTTCCTATCCCACTAACTTGGTTTCCAATGAAAAGATTCAGTGCTTTTATTTGTGGTACTTTCCCTACTCGTGGCCTCCAATAGATTCCTATAATTGTTTCTAAGGTGACATCGTGGGCAAAAGGTGACCTAGAAATAACAACTAGCATTTATCATGGCACATACCTGCTACGTGCCAGGCAGGGCTTTACATACGTACATCATTGCATTCAGTCCTGACAGTCACCCTCTATCTAATCTCTGCCATTTACCAGCTCTGTGACCTCAGGAAAGTTCTTACCCTTCCTTGAATTTTTTTCAACATAAAATACAACAATGATAATAGAGTCTACGTCATAGAGTTGTGAAGATTACAGGAGTTTAACATACTTAATGTGCTTAAAATAGTGTTCTGTATGAAGTAAATGCTCAATAAATTTAATATTATTGTTATTATTATTATTATTATTGTGGGGCTATTATTATCCTTATTTTACATATGACAAAACTGAGACACAACTTGTTTTTCCCCAGTATCAACACAGCCGGCTGGTAAGTGGTGGAGCTGGGTGATGTCAGAGCCCTTCTTTTTATACAAGAAACCAATTAGACTAGCAAGCTAACAGAGCTCCATGCTTCAAGAAAGAAAGGTAAGGCACCATGGTTGTGTGTATTCCAGTCTTATTACCTTTCCTTTTCAACTGGAAGTGGCGCATGACTGTGGCTTGCTCTGTTTGCTTACGTGCCCAGTTGGTTTGCATGGATTTCCCTGGGCAGTTGCAGTCTTCTGAAATTCCATGAGCCCTCCTTTCCTCCAGCTGGATAGAGCACAAGCCATTTATGGGCAAAAATCTTCTCTGAACCTTGACCACAAATATCTGCTAAACAAGGAGTTATTCTGGGGGAACCCTGGTGGTTTGTCATGTAAAAAGAAACACGGATCATGGGATTTGCAGTGAATCACAGAGGCAAAGATTCCTTCATATGAAATATTGTCACAGGCTTCTGTTGGGGAAGCACTGAATGTGCTTAATTTACTTTTCCTGCTCCTCTTAGGAGCTGAGTCCTTCTTAGTATCAGCGCCTCTAAAAAATTTCAAGACTCTCCATGTTCATGCTGAAACCGATGCTTAGTGAAGTTTTATTATGCCACATGGAGAATCACAGCCTAGATTTAGCAATTCTGATGTGTAAAAAATTCCTGGATTGACATACTGTCTTTCTTTCTAGTGGCCAAAAGGGATTCTGAAGGCTCTTATTTGTTCCCTCTCTCAGCACTGTTTTTACTAGATAGCTATTATTGTTGTTGTTATTATTTTTATTAATCTATTGGTGTCAAAACTCAGGTTCACTGATGCTAAGTAATGGTTCTAAGATTTTGTAGCCAGTCAAGGGAAGAACTGAATGATGGCTCCCTTTTTGCCTTAGTTGTTTCCTTTGTTATGGGGGTATATAAATGTGCCCTAGTCTTCTTTGGTTAACACTGTGTTTAGTTGCAAGTAAATGAAAGCTCAACATCAACTGTTTAAATAAGTATTTTTCTCACATAACTACAATAAAAAATCAATAAGAAGGCCATTATTTCCATTACTGATTCAACAGCTAAAAGATGTTAGGACTACTGTCTCTGCAATTTCTCATTTGCAAGACGGCTGCTGAACTTTGTTTCCATTTATCAGGTGTTTCCCCCACCCTCTAGCAGACATCTGCTTATAACTCTTGCCAGATTGGTACATATGGCCACCTTTATTTAGCTGCAAGGGAGGCTTAGAAAATAAGCAAGAGGGAAGGGGACAGGCTGTTGAGTAAGCCACACGGTGCCTTCACATCTAAATCTTGAAGGTTAGGTTTATAAAACTCCTAAATAACTAACTCAAGTTGTTCAGCAACTCAATGAAAAATATTTGATTTGTTTGGTGGTGCAGCCATCAATTGCATTGTATATTTTATTATTTAATGGGTTATTTGGCTTTATTTGGACACCCTGATCTTGTTCAAATCTTCTGTAGTTTTGGTCCACTGATATATTTAGATAAAATCTGATCAAAACCAGTCATTTTCAATAGCATTCAGTTAATCAGTGCTAGGTTGTCTCCATAAGTATCACCTACTTATTCCTGAGTCAGTTTTGGTAATTTGAGTCTTTCAAGAATTTGTCCATTTTGTCTACATTTTTTAATTTGTTGGTATAAAGTTGCCCATAATATTACCTTATTATCATTTTAATGTCTATAAGATCTATAGTGATGTTCTTTCTTTCATTTCTGATATTGGTAATTTGTGTCTTCTCTCTCTCTCTCTCTCTGATCAGTCCAGCTAAATGTTTATCAGTTTCATTGACCTTTTCAAAGAATCAGCTTTTACATAAATTGATTTTTGCTATTTCTTTCCATTTTCTAATTTATTGTTTTCTGCTCTTTATTATTTTCTTCCTTCTGGTTACTTTAGGTTTAACTTACCCTTCTTTTTCTTGTTTTTTAAGGTGAAATTTTAGATCATTGATTTTGGCCCTCCTCTTTTATAATATAAGCTGTAGAGTTATAAAATTCCCTCTTAGGAGCTGCTTTAGCTGAATTCTACACATTTTATAGTTGTGTTTTAATTTTCATTTAAATCTAAATGTTTTCAAAATTTTTTGTAGTGGTGTCTCATTGATTTTTAATTTGCAATTCCCTAATGACATATGATGTTGACTATATTTTCATGTACTCTTTTTTCTGTATATCTTCTTTAGTGTGGTTTTTATTTAGGTCTTTTGCCCACTTTTAAATCAGGTTCATTTTCTTATTGTTCAGTTTTATGGGTTATTCACGTATTTTGGATAACCATCCCTTTTCATATATGTCTTTTGCAAGTATTTTTTCACAGTTTGTGACTTGTCTTTTCATTCTACTGAGTTGCTCATTTTTTATAGTCTTTTTTCTCTCTGCTTCAGTTTGTATAGATTCTATTGTTATGTCTTCAAATTCACTAATCTTTTCTTCTGTAGTGGCTAATTGGCTATTAATATCATCCAGTGAACTTTTTAAAATTTCAGATATTGTGGTTTTTATCTCTAGAATTTCCATTTGAGTTCTTATTTATAGCTTTACTGATCTCAATATTTTGTCTTTAAATACTCAAATACAGCTGTTTTACCATCCTTGTCTGCTAGTTCCTTGTAATGTAAAATTTTACATTTTAAATATCATTCTGCAATACTGTGAAGTTGTCATCCTTACCCAATCCCCAAGTTTCATCCCATCATCAACTCGTACCTGGAAATTAAGATCAAAGTGATCTAGGATGGGGGAGGATCAGAGTAGAAATATCCACTAATTTATTGGGTATATCAGTTGGTAATTTAAAAAAATAAACAGTAATTTTTCATTCTGATGAAGCAACAGAATACTGTGATCAAAACGGTTACATCAAAATACTTCCTATATCAAAATAACCACAACCAAATGGCTGTGTTAATCAATCCTGTTAAAATGTTTTTCTTCAGGTATTTTTTTTTCAAAAGAGAAAGTGACTTTAAAACACATCCCATTTTAAAAGATCACAATTTCTGAAGTATTTTGTTTTGGCTCTTAGTTATCTATTTTATTTAGTCAAAACAGTTTGGAATTTTCTAAATGGACCTTGAAGCAATAGGTGAAACCATGAATTGGGAGACTAAAGAGTAAATTGAATGTGAGAAGACATACATCTTCTTAGCTCAGTCATTTAGGAGGGATGTCTTCCATAGTTATCCTTAAGCCCATAGGGCCACCACTCTTTGCTGTTAGGTGAGAGAATGGCTACCCTGTGATCTTCAGCAATAGCATAGCAGTACTTCTTGAGACCAATGAAAATAATCCATGTCTATTAATACATATTCCTAACAGAGCAAGTGACTGCAGAAATGTGCTTGGGTACATATAGCTGCTGGCAGGCCTCAGGTCCACCCTGGCTATTGGCCAGAAACATTAGGGGTTTTGTCATGTGACTCTCTCCTTAGGACAGCTCACAACGTGGCAGCTGGCTTCCCCAGAAAAAGCAAATCAGAGAGTGAGAATGAGAGGGCAGCCCAAGAGAGAAGCCATAGTCTTTCCGCTACCTAACACCAGAAGTGACATCCATAACTTCTGCCAGATTCTATTATTAGGATTCTGTCACTAAATCCAGCCCACACTCCTGGTAGGGGATTATACAAGGGTGTGAATGCAGGAAGTTGGAGGTAGTGGTAAAGGCTGCCTACTTAATTGGTCTTATATGCAAATTGCAACTATCATCATCCAGGTTACCACTTTGTTATTAAATCCACTTGACACTTATCAGTCCAAGGCATCTCACTACATTTGATTTTGTCAACCACTTACTCCTTTTTATAATTTTCTTCTCTGATTTTTGTCAACGCTTTAGTCTGCCAGTTTTTGTCTTATTTTTTGACCTCTGTTTTTATCCTCTTTCATAGGGCTATCTTACTCTGCCAAACTTTAGGAGTTTTCACCTTATTCTCTTCATCAGATGTTATTTATCCATGTGTTTATGTATCAGTGAAATGAACATTACTGAACATCTACCACGTATGAAGTGTCCTGACATTAACCACTCTAATTGGCAGAACCATTTGAAGATTAAACTCCTTGGAATCAGTGGTCCAAGCTTATTCACATTCTTGGTGCTGAGGGCAGACATACTGGAGATTTCTTTGTATTAAATCTGAAATCACCTGCATAAGTCAGTGGGGGAACAGACCTTTCTGCTTTATTGTTTTCCATTTTACTTTTGGAACATATGATGCAGTTTAAAAGCTTGGTAATGTTTGCTCTGAATTGGCTCATCTGAAAGTGATTTCAGTTGAGTAATTTAATGATTGGAACATTTCAGAGCTTTTTCCAGGGCACCAAAGTTTTTAACATGGTTTATGAATTCTGCATCACTCTCTGGCTGACTGTTCCCAGCTGCTGGGGAGAATTTACCAAGTCTCTCTGTAATTCCATAGTTCTGCCCTCACAAAGGGATTTTACCTTTTATTTCTTTAAAATGTTTCCCAATTGATCTTAGGATCAGGCTCTGATTGTGGTGAAATACCAGAGATAGGAACAGTCCAAAGTGGGTAAATATTACTGCAAACATTTACTTAATAATTGCTTGGTGGAAGAGTCCTTGAACCCGGAGTCTGGGAACATCCACAATTCCTTCTGAAGACTTGACAGGGTTCTGTTGAATGAGAAGATTAATGGAGAGGAAACTGCATGAACAAAAGGTATAGGGGTTGTTACCACTGCTTCTGTCTGCTTCGTAGGAATAAAAAAGTAATAAATAGTCATTTGTGGATTAAGTGAATAATGCATGAATCTGAAGGAGATAATCCTTAGCTAAATTCAGAGTGTCCTAATTCAGGGAGCAAATGTCATGTCAATCATTGGGATGACTCTTTGGATAAGGCTTTCATTGACAGAGCAGTCTCATCATGCACTCTCAGGGTAAATGCTCACTCATCCTCAACAACTGCTTTTTTCCTTACTTTTCTCTCCTTTCCCTCACTCTGAGAATTTTTCCATGCTTCCTTTATATTCTAAACATGATTTTTATAAACAAACTATGAGCATTACTAATGTTAAGCTGTATTAAAGAGCTGGACATATGTCAAGAAGAAAACTATTCAGGGCACAGTTCCAGAAAACACATACCAAAATGACTTCATTCCTAGCTCCATTGCATGGTGTTGTCCTTGGCTGAAAAGTGGTGATTAATATTCCCTACAAATTCTGAAATAACCAGATGCTTTTTAAAGGGTTGAAGTTTATGGCAAAGAGTTTTACTTAAATTTTTAAATTGTTGTTCCATTATAGCAGAAAGTTATTTTAGTTCATTCTTCTGTATTCTTGTTCAATAATGTCTAATCTTGGGTAAGGCAAGGCTTCCCAAATTAAGTCACAGATCAATTAAAGCTAAAATGAGATTTCTGCTCTTTAATAGTCTTTGACAAGAAGGACACGAATTTGGTTTATATGGTTAACAGGCAACAACCTTGGGCTCAGGTGAACTGAGGCAACTTGCTCCGCTAAAAAGAGAACTGAACTTCTGGAAGGTCTTGGAACTCTTCAATTTAATTCAACATTTACGAAGAAACTTTTGTTAAAGATGCTTTGCTGGCAGCAGAGTTACAATGATAATAAGACATGGTCTTCTGCTCTCAGGAGGTGGGGTGAGGAGAGGTAAACACATCGATAAATAATAAAAATAAGACTTGATACTCTATAGACAGACATCTTTCTAGACATGTAAGATAAATAAGGCAAAACGTGTATAAAATGGTAACAAATCTTGACCTTCAAAATTTATGATGTGGAAATCCATGAAATTCAAAGTTGTACAAGTACAACTATTAAGAGAGTGAATCAAATGATGTGCTCTATTAGGTCTGTGTGAGTGGGTGGAGGGGGGACAGGAAGAGCTGACTGAAGACAACTGTAATTGTTGAGCTATATCTCTGCTTCTAAAATTCTTGAAGGGATTCTAAAATATGGCCATCTGAGGTCCTTTCTGGACATTGGGAATCACTTTGTTCATGATGCTCAAAGTGAGAACCGCATCCATAATGGTTTCCCCCAAACATCCTCATTCCTAGGCTGAGGAGCCATATGAGTGTTCAGTCTCAATGTTGTGTTTGGTCCCCGAAGGGAGTCCACCGAAGCAGTCTGGGGACAACTGGCCTCCATGCCTCTCACCCATGTTACAGTAAGTTGAAGGAGAGCTCAGGAGGTAAAGAAAGCTAGGGTGATCCCAGATACTGAAAATAAAGGTGCTTCAAAGCTGCAGGAAAGAGAAAACTATTTTTTATTCTCCCACAGACTGCATTATCTCCCCCAGCTGGTTTTTCTCCAAGGCCATCCCTAAGTCTCTGAATTCTGCCCACCCTGTTCAATGCTTGCGTCTCCTTGACAGTTTCCACCCACATCAACTCTCCATTCCTTGAGAAGTTCAGCAGCTATTTTCTGTATCATAGACGTACCTCTTGCCTCCATGATTAGATTCTAAGCTAAGCCATTCATCCATTCAAATAGGGAGTGTCTACTATATGCCAGCACAATGCTCAGTGCTGGGACACAACAGTGAACAAAATTTCTGCCCCCAAAGATGCAAACTCATAAAGGACATATCATACACTATGAAAAGTGCTAGGAGGAAAATTAACAGGTAGAAAATAACTGGCAGGACAGCTCAGAGGAGACCAACTTTACAGAGACCTAAAGCAAGAGAAAAGGCAAGCCATACAAAAGAGGCTGGAGCTGGGAGAATGTTCCAGACAAAGCACGCATAAAGGAATAAAATGGAAGGCATTCAGCTTCCTCAAGGAAGTGCCAGCTGGTCAGTGTGGCTAAAGCATGGTGAGCACGAGGAAGGAGGCAGGAGACCAGGTCAGAGTGCCACACCAGGTGGGCCTGCAAAGGGATTCAACGCTATACTTCTTTCATTCAACATTGGCTCTCAGGCCACGACTTCCTTCTACAGTCCCCTTAATGCCCGGAACAGACCTTTGCTCAGGATGAGATTTCAGCAGATACTTGATAGTTGAAATGACTGAGGTCCCAGTCTTGAGCAACCCTTCCAGAACCTCCCACCCATCAGTCATTCTCTGCCCAACTTCAGAGTCAGGTCTCCCAAAGGTCTCTCTTCAATCCTTGTGTTTGACAAAGTCCAGCCCTCACTCGCACTTATCCCAGGAAATGGAGAGCTCAGTGGATGAGAATGACTTTGGTGAGCATGTCTCATCACTAACTCTCTTCTTTTTCTTTTTCTTTTTTTCAGTATATTGAGATGTATAGTAATTGGCAAATAAAATTTGGTTGGCCAAAAAGTTCGTTCGAGTTTTCCTGTAAGATGTCACAAATGAACTTTTTGGCCAATCCAATATTCAAAAGTGTACAACGTGATGATTTGAGTTACGTACACATTATGAAAGGATTACTCCCATTGAACTATTTAAATTAACAGAATCATACCTCATATATTTACCTTTTGTATGTGTGTGTGTGTGAGAACATTGAAGTTCTACTGTCTTCCAAATTTCAGTTATACAGTACAGTGTTATCAGACTAATTTACTTCTGAGAGGCGGTCCAGCAGTGTGGTTAAAGTCTGAAACTTGGGAGTCAGGCTTCCGGAGATCCTTACCCTGGTAAATTTCCCTCTAGCTGTGCCCTGCGAGATGAATCTGAATCCGTTCACCTCCTTAGCCTCGGGTTTCTTCCTGACAAGAGTGCTTTCTCATCGAGTTGCTGTGGGGATTAAATGGGATGGTGCATAGAAAGCCCTTAGGCAGTGCCTGGCACACAGTGAGTGCTTAATGATTAGCTATTGCTATATTATTAGTATTAGCATTATCAACCATGGACCTTAAAATGCCCCAGATTTACCTTCTGTATTTGGAGAAACGCTAAGGCACAGCTGGGTGTCACTTCTGTGATGGGTTCCCAGACCCTCAGGCCAAAGTGAAGGTCTCTCTTCTCTCATCACCGCAGCAATCTGTGTGCTCCACCTTGGTGATACCTGATGCTCACCTCATTGCGTGATGACTGTTTAGGTTGTCTCTCCTGTGCAGTTGTGCAGCCCATGAGAACAGAGACAGTGCCTCTGTGTCAATTCAAGACTCACATTTTTTCACATTTGAACATCTCTGAAGTTGAGGATGCAATCATATAATGGTACAGCGAAGTTAACTGATAGTGTGCTCTTCTCTTTCTTAGTGTCACATAAAATAACAACACATCTTACAATATATGTTTCCATAGATTAGATGAAATATGGTAGCTTTGGGCATGGCCTTCAGAGTAAGACTTCTGGGATAGTTTATTTGTGACCTTGAGCAAGTTACATGCTTAAGCGTTCTCTATCACAGTTTCTGATCTGTACAATAGACATAATAATTGTATCTCACTCATACAGTTGTTCTAAGGATTCAATGACAATATATTTTGTAAGGCATTTAGAATAGTTCAGGGCACATTATAAATGTTGTAGAATTATTAGCTACTGCTCTTTGTGTTCCTAGTGACCAACTCAGTATCTGGCCATGATGCGGGTTTGATAAATATCTGACAAATAAGCAAAAGAGCAAAACAGCAAACTAACTATGACAGCCATGGGAGGGCAGGCTCAGACCTTCCCTCAAGAGGCCCCCACTGCAGGAGCTGGCTGATTACCATCTTCACCTTCAGGATCACACCCCTAGTCAACGACCTGGCAGAGTAGGGGTTCTAAGATCAGTGGTTTCTGCCCAACATGGGCTCCTCCATCAGTCTTTGCTTCGGGGCTCAGCTGCCACTTGGCCCAGGCTCTCTCAGAGCTGTATAATGGGCCTGAGGCTCTTCGCATCAATACCCCCTCCCTCCTTCTCTTCTTTTTTTTTTTTTTTTTTTTTTTTTTTTTTTTGTGGTACGCGGGCCTCTCACTGTTGTGGCCTCTCCCATTGCGGAGCGCAGGCTCCGGACGCTCAGGCTCAGCGGCCATGGCTCACGGGCCCAGCTGCTCTGCAGCATGTGGGATCTTCCCGGACCGGGGCACGAACCCGTGTCCCCTGCATCGGCAGGCGGATTCTCAACCACTGCGCCACCAGGGAAGCCCTCTCCTTCTCTTCTTTAACACCCGCCAACCTTCCATCACGGCTCAAGGTCAAAATCCCTGTGCTGGGATTTCTGCGAGCATACACCAAGCCATGTTTGCTTACTCAGAGGAATCCCTCCCCCTCGTAGGCCCCAGGAAGGCTGTCTGAGATCCCACCACAAAAGGCAAAACTCAGCAGGGAACCTCAGCTGGGGCGTCTCCCCTCCTGCCCCACAGTGGACCTTTCCCTGGTTCTTTGTGTCCACCGCCAACCAAGGCCATGGCTGACTCTGATTGTCCCAGAGCAGAGGCCCCGGAAACTCTGCCTCCGAGATCTCTTCTTGGTCAGGAGCCAAAGAGGCTCAGTTTAACTTCTGTTACTAAAAATACATTGTTTCCTCCCTTTCCTGTGCTTAATTCAAGAGACTAACTGAAATGCTGGGTACACACAGGGGCTATTTTTATTCCCACCTCCTTCTGCATACCCTCCTCCCCTTCCAAATGCAGCCCTCCAAATCCTGGACTTACCCTCAGCCCAAGTGCTGCAATGGAAAAAATGAGAACTCTTCCTCTCAATCAGATGAACACTTGTTTCCATAACCGGCCATTCCTCACACCTCTTCCTGTCCCACTGTGCACTCAATCGGCCCTTCCAGGATAAGGATCACATGAAAAATATATGGGAGTTTTGATTTCCATCCAAAGAAACCAATGACTGTTCGAGGCAAGTAACTTGTGGAGGCCTAAAGTGGGACTTGTGCTTCAGCCATCGGCATTGTTAGCCCTGGATTCCAGGGCAGCCCCTTACCTTTTAGAATTATCTACCATCTCAGGAGGCCGTCCTCCTTGTCTTAAGGGCCCAGATGGCTGACACATGACTAACACATAGCATATAGTCACTTTGAAATGTTGAATGGAGCCTGAACTATGCTAGGAGGTAAAAGTGGAAAACCAATAAAACGGGAAAAAATTGTTTGTATTATAAAAAAATGTTATTTATTTTTGTTAACACTGTCAGGAATTTCCCTTTAAGTAGCCAGTTCTCCAAGCACAAGCACAAGAAGATCACTTGACAGAAATGTGTGTTTTCACAGTAATTTTTGCTCTGGTCTACAAAGGGGCTACTCCCCTGCAGGTGAAACCAGCTTCTTTCTTCTTAGCTTCGTGGAGCTTAGGCTCCAATGTGCTGGCAAGGGTGACCTGGGTCTGGAACCACCAGGCTGCTCTTAGCTGAAGGATCTCTATGGGCCAAGAAATGACTCTCTTGACAGCAGCCCTTCCTACCTTCCCTGAACTCTGGGCATGGCCCATGTTTGCAGCTGACAAAGGGTCTAAGCAGGCCTGGTTAGGATTAAAGGTGCCCAGAAAGTTGAGAGGATTGGGAAGGTGATATTCTGAAGAAAGATGCTGATTCAGACCCTACAAAAAGATCATATTCCACACCAGACTGGTACTAACCCTTCTGGGGATTGTCTGGAATAAGGGATCTCAGCTGCGGTTGCACATTAGACTCACATGGAGATATTTTTTCAGAATATTAAAGCTAGGGCGCCCTTCCCAGACATGCTGACTCAGTTGGGGATAGGGCTCTGGAATGAGTATTTTTGAAAAAGTCCCCCAGATGTTTCCAACCTGCATCCATTGAGCACTCCTGTGGTAGAGAGCCGGGCATCCAACACCTGACCACAGTCTCGGGACTCAGTCAGAATGAGACAGGTTTTGGTGAGAAGAAATTTAGGAGCAATGAGTGATGTTTGGAGAACACACCTGCATTGTATATACATTGTACGGATATCTTCACAGGTGTGTAAAATGTATATTTAAGTATATACAATGTGTGACACGTTTGAATGCAACAAAATCAAAAATAGCATTAGTCTTGAGAGAGTCTCCTCATAAGATAACTTGTAGGTTTGAATGCTATTTTTTTCTCTCTTACTATTTTAAAACCTGTTTTAAACCATTGATATTATGAACAAATATTGTATGATTCCGTTTATACCTAGCGCACTCAAATTCATGGAGACAGAAGGTTAGAATAGTGGTTACCAGGGACTGGAGGTAGGAAGGAATGGGGAGTTCTTATTTAATGAGTAGAGTTTCATTTAAGAAGATGAAAAGGTTCTGGAGGTGGATGATCGTGGTGATTGCCCAAAAACGTGAATGGACTTAATGCAACTGAACTGTACATTTCAAAACAGTTTAAATTTTTAAAATCAAATTGTAAGATATTATATCTTTTCAGGTAACTTTTAAGGTTCCAAGTTTAACAAGTTCCCATGATGCATATGGCATTATACAGAATCTTGGAAACAAATTATTTCCTTCTTGCCCTAGATACTTCAGAGGTAATCTCAGCTTCCTGCTTGTGAGTTATCTAGACCATGGGCCAGCACCCTGAGATCTCTACTCTTAATTTACTGCTCTCCAGAACCCTTGAGACTTTCTACGTAGCTGCTCACAGGAGCTGTCCTTATACTTCCCATCCTCACCCTGAGACCCTCTCACTCTCCCTGCTATTTCTTAACCATCCAGAAATTCTTGAGGGCTTTGTCACTCACAGCTTCAATCACCACTGCATTCAGCTCTGAGGATGTTTGAACGGAGCATCAGAGTTTGTATGTAGGGAAACGGAGTGTAGTGAAGTGGGAGTTTAAGGCCTCTTTGAGGATATTGTAACTAAAAACAGAGAGTGGATTAGTTTCAATTTTGTCAAGTGGGTGGCTCTAAGATGATAGCAGTATAAGTGGCCTACATGAATCAGCTATTTCATGTATTCATTCTTCAAAAACTTATAGAGGAGCCACTATGAGCCAAGACTTGTCATAGAGACATTGAAGGGATTCCAAGAAGTCCCAGACTAGTTGGGGAGATCAAATGGGCTCTAATTGTAGAATATAAGGTCCATAAGCAAGGCACAAATGTGCACTCTTGGTTGCAAGGGCAGAAATATATTGAGCTTTAAGTAATAAGGAATGTACTGGCTCACAGGATAGGAAAGTCCAGGGCAAGGTTACCTTCAGACACAGCTGGATCCAGGCACTCAACATCTTCAGAATCTTCTCTCAACTCTCTGTGGTCCTTGTTCTGGGGTAGGCTTACCTTTTGTGGTAACTAGAATGCTCTGAGTTTACTTTCTACTAGTTTAGCAAATTCCACTTAAAGAGAGCTATTTTCTAAGAGTTTCAACAAAATTCTAGAAGTGAGAGATGGGGAGATGGGGGAAAAGAGGAAGTTGACTCTACTCAAACTATACAGACTAGGTGTGGAAGAGCCAGGTGAAGGGGAGGGGAAGATGTTTCCCAGTGGAAATGGAACCTTCTTTACCAGAAGAGGGAATAGATCCTAGAATTTTCCTCACCACAGTATAGAAGTTTAGATGAGGTAGTGGCCTGGGACCCTGTAGTTTCCTAAGAGAAGGCTTCCCAAAGGGACCAGTATATAAATTGGTCTTTAAGCCTTTAGGAATCTGGTCATGGAAGGAAGAGAAGGCTTAGAGGGAAGGCCCACCCAGAGGAAGAACAGCACAAAAATGTGAATACTAATCAGTGATTTTAGACGAGAAGGTTATGTGTGCTCAGTCTATTATTAGGTGATACAAGTTGGTCCAGAGAGAACAGCCCTGAACTGAGGCAGGAGGCATCCCTAAGCCCTCTGAGCAGACCTGTCTTGGGACTGCCTCAGTCTTTCAGGAATGATAAAGTGATTTCCAGAAAATAAGCAGGGCTAGCAATGATGCAATTTTAAGTGAACTAAATGTCATATCACAGTCACTCTCGGTCAAAAACACACAAGAAAATACCTATAGAAGTTGCTGAGAAAGTTAAACCATTCCTTAGGTTGGGATATAATTTGCTGTTGGTGCTCTTAGATTTTTGTTTTCTTGTTTTGTCTTTCAGCGTATGGTGAGACAAGAGAGAACCTCTCCCATTACGAGATTTCCGATGAGCCTTGTGTGGAAAAAAAAAAAAACAGGTAAAAGAGCTCAGCATTATCCTGAAACACAGGATAACATTGTATCAATACAAGAAAGTAATACTGAGGTCTTAGAAATAGAGTTTGGATATCTTCTTCTGTTTGACTTTTTTGCCTTTAAAAAATATAATAAAAGCCCACAAAGAGGATTATTTATGAAAAACAGAACTCCATGGCCTGCTTCAGCCATCATTGTAGGAGCGCCTTTTCAGATACAAGTTGTTTTCCCCAAAATTCTTGAAAATTCTGAGAGGCTGTGTAATGTTGAATGCTTTCAAGCCTCAAATCAGAAGCCAGAAAACAGCTCCAGGGCCTCGAAATGCTTCCAAATCTCTAAGGTTTTCTTATTTAAAATTTTAAAATTCCTAGTGTATCTGCCTTGAACACCCCAATCCACAGTCATGAGCACAGGGAATTTTTATTTCATTGTGCACCCCCTCTTAATGGGTTAATTCTACATGAGAGGCAATTTTGATAAATGATAGATAACCATGGTTATCTAGTCCTTCCCTCAACAAATGCAGAGAACCAGGAAGCAGAGACAAAGAGATCCAAGAAACAAAACCAAAGCCAATGTTTATTCTTGATTTTTGTCACTACATCTTTTGTGCTTCCTTATCGTCCTCTACTGTTAAATATATAATAACCGAAACTTAATTAATATACACATAAAGAAAACATGAGCAGCACGTGAGCATGGTAGGTAGTGAGTAAACACGGTGAGTGGCTGGTGTTTGCACCAGGGTTTATGAAGCAGGCCTCTGCGTGGTCTGCAGTGGGCTCATGAAGTTCCCAAGTGCAAAATCCTCCAACGAAAAGCAACATAAGCTACATGGGGCTAAAGGAGGCTAATAACAACAAAGAGTTTCTGCTCAAACTAAGGGACAGGTCTGTGCTTTAATTTTTTTCCTGAGACTTAGCTTTGTTCTTTCCTCCAACAAATGTTTTAAAATTAGTGAAATACCAAAGGAGATATGGAGGAAGGAGACACGGGATGGAATTAGAAAAAGCATAAATGGAATCCAGGATGTGCTATGATGGATGACTGATAGATCTCTTGATGAAGAAAAAATGAACAGAGTATTTCCTCAGCCTCTCTTTCCCTAAGAAGGAAAAGCACATACATTTTTGTGTTTGGATAAATAGCTAAGGCTTTTGCAGAGTGGAAAAGTATCATGAGAAAATGGAAAATATCTCTAATGTCTACAGCACATGAAATATCTAAGAGTAATAAAATAGTAAAGGGCAAGAGGGTATATCGTAAAAAATGATAGTGCACATGTTGGATGCAAAGCAAAATTATGGGGTTAAATGGTTGTGTTACTGAAATAGCACTTGGTACATAGACTCAAATATTCCTTTTCACATTCAGTTTCTCAGAGGCTTGACTTCAGATGCCTGAGCACTTTCAACATTATGTTGGCCTTTATTCTTCTTTATCTGGAAAAACACAACGGCTAAAATTATACCTAAAAGAGAAAATTCAGAGTCAAATAGATGGAGTCTTAAAATGTACTGTCACATTCATTTATAAAGCAGCACCTGCATAGGAAAAAATGATTCGTATAATTTCATTTTTGTTTGTGGTTCAACAAAGTTTCATTGTCCTGTTGATCAAGAGATTGCAGGCATGGGCTTTCTTGGATAAGTAAGCTTACCACTTATCTTGTTGTCAGTAAGTATGTAACAAGTCCCAAGTCATATCGAAGCTGGTGGCTATCGCTGGGTCTCTATCAAGGAATATAGGACCTAATGCCTACACGACCCTGAAGACTAAGTGTGTGAGCATCAGACAGAATTCCTGAGCTTCAGACACAGTCAGTAAATGTGGATTCCAGTTCTTCTTCCTCTTCCCTAGAGGAAGTAGTCCAATGAGAAAAACCAGAAAGCTGTTCTTAGACCAATTCACCTACCTAAAGCCTATTTTCACCATATCCACATCAAATATTGCATTTTCTTTGCTGTCTTCCTCATTGCTCCAGCTTGAGTAGACTACCTAACCTCCCTGGTTTCCCCCATCTTTGACCTACTACAAAATTACATTGTGCATTTTAGCACTAAATGTATACTATAAATCAGAGACTTATCTGGAAAAGTAAGTTGTTTTTAAGAAATTAACCTGGCAGTAAGTTTACAAGAGGAATCATGGCAAAAAAGACTGGATGCTCAGAAGCCCATTAAGAATCTTGCAATAATCCCAACCCTCCTATTTTGAAAAAAGTAAGGATATGAAACTACAAGATCCTATTACTTCTATCTTTAGATCACCAAACTCATCCAATCTTTAACTTGTGGTAAAATTATGAGAGTAAATGGTCATGTTAGAAAACCATGGCATAAAAACTCAAAAATCCTTTCAAGATGAGAGGACAAATAGAATAAGAAAAGGTACAGAGGTAGAGGGGAGTTTGATAAGTGAGTAAACCTCAAAAGCCAGCTCAATTAGTATAAAAGGTGTGCACCAAACTGTGGTTCTCAAAGAGAAATGATGGTCACCATGCAATATTAGGATGCGGAATGGTCATGTCACAAAGGCCCTTCTGTGTCATAATAATGAGGAATTCGAATGGAAGGGTATAAGGAAATGAGATCCCTTTAGAGCTGTGAATCAGAGTCCAATGTAGTAGACTGGATGGTGGCAGAAAAGACCAGATGCCAAGAGAGCAATTGAGAAGACTTAGAATAATCCCAGCTCTTCCTTTAAAACAGAAAGGATGTGGAACTGTATAAACCCCTTTACACAGGTGAATTGATGAAGTATCTACTTTTTATTTTTAATACATCTTTTTTGGAGTATAGTTGCTTCCCAATGCTGTGTTAGTTTCTGTTGTACAATAAAATGAATCAGCCATATGCATACATATATCCCCATATCCCCTCCCTCTTGCATCTCCCTCCCACCCTCCCTATGCCATCCCTCTAGGTGGTCACAAAGCACCGAGCTGATCTCCCTGTGCTATGCGGCTGCTTCCCACTAGCTATCTATTTTACATTTGGCAGTGTATATATGTCCACACCACTCTCTCACTTCGTCCCAGCTTCCCCTTCCCCCTCCTGTGTCCTCAAGTCCATCATCTGTGTCTACGTCTTTATTCCTACCCTGCCACTAGGTTCAACAGTACCATTTTTTTTTTTTTTTAGATTCCATATATATATGTTAACATACAGTATTTGTTTTACTCTTTCTGACTTGCTTCACTCTGTATGACAGACTCTAGGTCCATCCACATCACTACAAATAACTCAGTTTCCTTTCTTTTTATGGCTGAATAATATTCCATTGTATATATGTGCCACATCTTCTTTATCCATTCATCTGTTGATGGACACTTAGGTTGCTTCCATGTCCTGGCTATTGTACATAGAGCTGCAATGAACATTGTGGTACATGTCTCTTTTTGAGTTAGGGTTTTCTCAGGGTATATGCCCAGTAGTGGGATTGCTGGGTCGTATGGTAGTTCTATTTTTAGTTTGTTTTTTTTTTTGCGGTACACGGACTTCTCACTGCCACGGCCCCTCCCACTGTGGAGCACAGGCTCCGGACGCGCAGGCCCAGCGGCCACGGGCCACGGGCCCAGGCGCTCCACGGCACGCGGGACCCTCCCGGACCGGGGCACAAACCCGTGCTCCCCGCATCGGCAGGCGGGCTCCCAACCACTGCGCCACCAGGGAAGCCCCGGTAGTTCTATTTTTAGTTTCTTAAGGAACCTCCATACTGTTCTCCATAGTGGCTGTATCAATTTACATTTCCACCAACAGTGCAGGAGGGTTCCCTATTTACCACACTCTTTCCAGCATTTATTGCTTGCAGATTTTTTGATGATGGCCATTCTGACCCGTGTGAGGTGATACCTCATTGTAGTTTTGATTTGCATTTCTCTAATAATTAGTGATTTTGAGCATCTTTTCATGTGCCTCTTGGCCACCTATATGTCTTCTTTGGTGAAATACAAGTAGCTCATGGAGCTCAACAGCAAAAAACCAACAATTCAATTTAAAAATGGGCAGAAGAAGTATCTACTTCTAATACTTAACTTGTGGTGAGGACACCAGTTGAAAGAGGGTAAGGACTACAGTAGGCACTGAGCTGTTTACAAAAAAGAAGACAGGGAACTCTGCTGTCTAGCCAGCCCAGGGGCCATGGCAGAGTGAGGCCTGTGATGCGGTGGAATTATTCTGAGATTATAAAGAATCAAGGGCCACAGTCACGAACATAAAATGGGGAGTTCTGCAACATTTCAGGTATGCCAGCATCTCCACTGTAAGGCTAGCTTCTTCATATTCCAACAATGGCAGGCTAGACCATAAGCTCTGTGAGTAAAGGATCTGTGTATGTCTGTCACTGTGTTCCCCACCAAGCACAGTGCCTGACACATAGCAGAGGCACAGCTACTGCATTTCTTTCTCCTTCATCATGAAATCTTAGTAACTAGGCATAAAATACAATAATTTATTCTTTAAAGCCTCTTATGTTGTATTTCCCAAACTAACCAGCAAGGCAGTGATAGGTAGAGGGTGGTACTAAGGCAGTAGCTCCCAATCAGGAAAGTTGGATATGGTTTACTGGTGATCTATATTCTTGGTTATTGCCTAGATTGCCATTTGAGCAGCCCCAGACCAGTCCATGAAGTCAGACCCTGATGTGAGCTTATGTTTCCAAGGCCCAGAACAGAAATCCTTGAATCTGAGAAATCATACTCACCGATGACCAAAAAGGTGCTAAGGAGTATACCAACTGTCATGCCCACAGTGGGTATCCCAGGCATGTGACCTGCTGGCTGGAAACACCTATCTTCCACACACTTGCAGAAAGTAACTGAAAAACAGAACAATATTTTGTAGATAAATTTTCGAGCAAACAATTGCAGAATCCCATCTCAAAGACAAGAATTCCAACAAACTACCATATTGACACATTATCCCAAGTTGCCTGCAGCAAAATATCTACCTGCTAAAGAGACGGTCCCTTCCAAGGGTGGCCAACCACCATCACTGATGCGGACTGGGATGTGGTAAACTCTCTCTTCAAAGCCCGTGTGCTTGGTGGAGAGGCTGGCATGAGTTCCTGTCAGAATAGAGAAAAAATGACTGACATGAAAACACAACTGCAGGCCCCTGGATGAGCAGGAATAAAGCTCATCTCTGTATCATATAATACTAAAGTTGACTAGGAAATGGTTAGATATAAGTATGAGTTAAACTACCAAAAGTATTATCACTCCACAGGTACCCTCCATAATGTCAAAAAGGATGCTAAGCATCCTTCAAGTTCTCAATTCATGACTTCTCTGTAGAAATGAATACTAAGTAGGTTGTCATTACTCGTGGTAGTTATGTTCCATATAGTGGCTGCAAACACTGAATTAGAAAGAGAAAACATATTTGAAGAAATAACTGCTAACTTTTTTCCAAATTTGATGAAAAGTCTAAATCCTCAGATCCAGAAGACAGACAAATCTTAGGAAAAAGAAAAAATGAACAAAACTACACCAAGGCACACAATACTCAAATTACTTTAAACTAGTGAAAAAGAAAATCTTAAAGACATCCAGAGAAAAAAGACACATGACATTCAAAGGAACAAAGAAGAAACAATACAATCCAGAACACAATGGAGAAATACCTTTAAAGTACTGAAAGAAAAAAAGTATTCCAGTCAAATGTTCTCTGGTCACTATAGAATTAAATTAGAAATCAGTAACCAGGAATATGTGGGAAATCCCCACATATATGAGAACTAAATAACCCACTTCTAAATAACCCATGTGTCACAGGAGAAATCTAAAGGGAAATTAGAAAGTATTTGGAACTGAATGAAAATGAAAACATATCAAACTTTATAGAATACAGCTAACATGACACTAAGAGATAAATTTATAGCACCAAATGCCTATGTTAACAAAGAAAAAGTTCTCAATTGCCTCAGCTTCCAACTAAATAAAAATAGAACAAGCTAAATACAACATAAGAAGAATAAAGGAAATAACAAAGATCTGAACAATGAAATACAAAACAAAAAAATAGAGCAAAATCAATGAAACCAAAAGCTGGTTCATTGAGAATATATCAACAAAATTAATAACCTCTAGCCAGCTTGATCAGGACCAAAATAGAAGCAAAATTTTCCAATATCAGAATGAGGTGATATCACTACATATTCTGCAGATATTAAAAGAATAATAAAATAACATTATGAATAACTTGCGCCAATAAATTAGACAAATCAAATGAAATAGAGAAATTATTTGAAAGATACAAACGAACAAGCTCAACCAAAAATAAATCTATAACTTGAATAGCCCTATATCTATTAAAGAAATTGAATTTGTAGTTAACTTATGGTAAGGACACCAGTTGAAAGAGGGTAAGGACTACAGTAGGTACTGAGTCCTACTGTAGAAAACTTTGGGCCAGAAGCCTTCACTGGTGAATTCTATCAAACATTAAGGAAGAAATAAAAAACAATTTTATACAAACTTCCAGGTAATTGAAGACGTAGAACCCTTCCTAACTCATTCTATGAAGCCAGCATTACTTCTGATACCAAAATCAGATGAAGACACTGCAAGAAGAGAAAAATACAGACCAATATCCCTTATGAATATAGATAGAAATATCCTTAAAATTTTAGCAGATCAAATCCAACCGCATATAAAAATGCTAATATTTCACCACCAAGTAAGCTTTATCCCAGGAAGAGAAGACTGAATTAACATCCAAAAGTTGATTGATATACTTCTCCAATTAACAGACAAAAACAACAACAACCAAAACCCCAAATCAACCATACAATCATCTCAGTAGATGCAGGAAAAAAACACCTGAAATTTTTAGCACCCATTCCTAATTTTAAAAACTCAAAAAACACCTCTCATCAAGTTAAGAATAGAAGATAAATTCCTTAGTCTGATAAAGGGCATGTACAAAAAACCTATAGCTAACTTTTTACTTAATGGTGAAAGACTGTGAATGCCTTCTCCCTAAGATTAGGAACAAGCCAAGTTGTTTCTGCTCTCACTACCTTCATTCAACATTGTCCTGAAGATTTTAGCCACTAAGAAAGCAAACTAAAGATATAAAAGCCATCCAGACTGGAAAGGAAATAAAACCTATAATTCACACACAACATGACTGTCTATGTAGAAAATCTATGAAAACGTAAGAAAAAGAGGGAGAGAGAACTTACAAGTGAGGTCAGCAATGTTATAGGCTACAAGATCAATATACAAAAATCATCAATTATATTTCCACATCCTGGAATTACTTAAAAATTCAAAATTTTTAAATATTTAAAATAGCACAAGCATATGAAATGCTTAGGGGAAATTCTATAAGAACTATACATTGAAAATTAAAACACATTGCTCAGAGAAAGTAATGAAGACCTAAATAAGTGGAGACATAATCATATTCATGGATTAGAAAATTCAATTTTGTTAAGATGTAAATTCTCCCCCAAATTCAGCTATAGATTCACACAATCTCAATCACAATCTGCATAGGTTTTTTGGGTAGAAATAGACAAGCTCAATTCTAAAATTTATATAGAAATGCAAAATAAATGTTTTGAAAAAGAACAAAGTGAGGACATTTACACTACCTGATTTCAAGTCTTATTATTGAGCTGCAGTAATCAAAACATTGGAGTATTGCTATAAAGACAAAGAGATCAATGAAACAGAAAAGAAAGTCCAGAAATAGTCTCATATATATGTGGTCACTTGATTTTTGACAAAGCTGCCAAGACAATTCAATGTGAAAAGGATATTAAATAAATAAATAGTGTTTAAACAATTAGATAGCCGTAACTGTAAAAGCTAAAACTATAAGAACTCTGGGAGAAAAAAAATAGAAAAATTTAGTGACCTTGGCAAAAATTTCTTAAACAATACACAAAATAGTCACAAATTATAGAAGAAAAAAATCAGTAAACCAGATGTCATCAAAAAAAATTTAATTTGCTCTTCAAAAGGCACTGTTACAAAATAAAAATGTAAGCCATGGCCTGGGAAAAAATATTTATAAACATATATCTGACAAAGAACTTGAATCTAGACTATACAGAGAATGTTTATGACTCAACAACAGAAGCCAAACTGCTAAATATTTGAAGCAGGCACAATATTTGACCAGACACTACACCAGTGAAGATATATGGATGGCTAATAAGCATATGAAAAGATGTTCAACACCATTAGCCATTAAGAAAATATAAATTAAAACCATAATGACCCAGCAATCCCACTACTGGGCATATACCCTGAGAAAACCATAATTCAAAAAGAGTCATGTACCGAAATGTTCATTGCAGCTCTATTTACAATAGCCAGGATGTGGAAGCAACCTAGGTGTCCATTGACAGATGAATGGATAAAGAAGATGTGGCACATATATACAATGGAATATTACTCCGCCATAAAAAGAAACAAAATTGAGTTATTTGTAGTGAGGTGGATGGACCTAGAGTCTGTCATACAGAGTGAAGTAAGTCAGAAAGAGAAAAACAAATACCATAGGCTAACACATATATATGGAATCTAAGAAAAAAAAAGGTCATGAAGAACCTATGGGTAAGATGGGAATAAAGACACAGACCTACTAGAGAATGGACTTGAGGATATGGGGAGGGGGAAGGGTAAGCTGGGACAAAGTGAGAGAGTAGCATG